>NC_046191.1:3302500-3347500 GCF_011004875.1 Balearica regulorum gibbericeps | reverse complement strand
AATGTGGTGAGAGGTGAATTTACATTTGAGACCTCCCATTCCTCTGTCCAGTTATTATTTCTAGATGCCCAGCAAGGTGGCACAATACTTTATTTACAAGTACAGAAGAGAAGGGCTACCCCTGGGAGGTGGCAATCGCAGCCACGCAAAAGCAATGGAAGCAATGCATGACTAGCGTAACTGGCATTGCTAGGCTATATGCCAGCCGAAGTTCTCAAAATACATTTCCTTATCCCCATTTCCCTGAGGGGAGACTGAGGCACAGAGAGATTTTTGCAAGCTCTACAAGCTCACAGAGACCTAGGAATAAAAATAAAAAAAAGGCTCTTCAAACTTTCAGCCATCTGTGCAGAGTTTCAGTGTAATTTCCCAATCTCAAAAATAATGGCCATCTTCCCTTGGAAGAGTTTTAACACCACCTAGTTTTTCCTACCTTTTGAGCAGACTTGATATTTGGCAGAGAAGTGATCAAGGGTATATGTTCTGGCATTCCCACAAAAGCCCATCTAAAGTTGGTTGAGTTACAAGCTTTTGGAAAAAAATAATCAGTCTACACAAGCTCAGGAGGCATTTAAATCTCTCTAAATTTCATGAAGATTCCACTTATGCTGGGCAGAGATCCAGCTTGGATGCTCCATGGTTGCTACTCTGAAAGCTTCAGGTAGTGCCAGGTACAGAGACTAGGCTGAAAAATCCAACAGTGAAGAGATTGCCCCTCACGATCTCCAGGAGCTGACCCTGCCTCTCCTCAACAGGACTAGGCGCTGGGGGGATGGAAGCTGCTTAATTTGCTGGCATGGAGGAATAAGAGGTAGGTGGTTGGAGACTGGTTTGCTACAAGAGAGAGAGACTGGAGTAAGGTAAGACGGATCAAATCTGGGAACAGTGCGAGTCACCAATTTTACAACTGCTGCATGCTAACATGTCACATAATCCCTTTCCTCATGCACTTCTGCCTGAGTCAGAAAAGTCTGGCCCACTGGAACAAACCCTTCCCTAGATCTTGAAACAAGATCCGAGATCTTGTCTTGCCATCTGTTTCTTGCAAGGAAATATTCTGGAAAGTCAAACTGCCCACATGCTGGTCCATGTGCATCCTGACAGGTTACTATTACTGCAGTTTTTTTCTGTTTGCTTTGTGTGGTGGACTTCAGGGTTTCATGTACTGATGATCCACATAAGGCATCAGTAGGACACAACATGCTGAAGTTTCTGAGTTTGTTTCATTTTGTTTTCTTGAAGAGAAAAAAATAGGAAAGCCCACACGTGTTTCTGAAAAGACAAAAACCTAAATGACTAAAACATTATTCATGGCATATATTAAAGAATCCTGAAGAAAACAATTCCAAGTCACCTCCAGAGCGAGTTACATCTCTGTATTGCCTCAGGCAGGCATCCTATGGAAAACCCACAGTGAGGTGATGAGGTAACGGTAACAGGGACTGAATGAGGCACAAGTGAAGTCGCACTACCATCATCCAGAAAACTTCAATACATTTTTCCTAACTTAAATGTGTTTCATTACGCAACTTTAATAACGAACTTTTGGTATACTGTGTGCACAAGAACATATATCACATCCAATGGCTATAGTATAACATATGGTTAACACTAACAGGGCTTTTTTTATAAACTTATTATCTGATCATCTATGGTAAGACAGGTATGGCTAATGGTATAAAAAATACTACCTCCTGCACATACCACTCCAGTGCTGGGATACTACTCCTGCGATTGAAATGACGTGGTGAAGGCTGGCAGGGCTGAGGGATCCCACTCAAGTCAACAATGGCTCTGCATGGATGCAAGATCCTGCTTACCTGGATCTGATTGATTGCTGGATTAATTGGGCAGAAGGTAACAAACAGTACTGGTCTTCAGGAGAGCTGCTCTGGACTCCTTGGTGCTTCCAGCTTGTAATGCAGCAAAGTCTTCCTGGACTGACCAAATCAGACAGCAGCAAATCTGGGGGATAGCAGTATGAAATGCACTGCCCCTTTCCCCTCCTAGAGTTGAAAGAAAAATATTTAAGCTACTGAAATAAAAATATGAGTGGTCATTAAAATTTGTGGAGTATGTATTTATTCCCCATAAAAAGTGTGAGTTAGAATTGGACATTGCAAGGCTGCTCCATAAAGAAAATTGCTTCTTCTCTTGGCACTCAGCGGTTTTCTTCGTGGAACTTTTCCATCAAAGCTTCGAAATGCAGTATTTCAAATACCCATTCCCTCCCGTCTCCCTCCAAGCAACTGAATGCCAATTGGGATTCATGCCCTGGTAGAAATTTGAAGCACTTCACTGTGGGGTAAAGAGCTTCAGACATCACCTGGGGGCTTTTAGGAACAGCAGGAATGGAAACCTCAAGGAGGATCTGATAAATCAGTCTCCCAGATGTCCGATCCCATCTCCTTCCAGACTACTCTGCCTGCTCTTTGAGCAGTCCTGCTTTGACCAGGCTCCATGACTCCAGATGGAGCTCATCGTCCCATTTTTTCCATGACTCCAGAATTTGAATAGACAAAGCCAGAAGGTAGAGACCCAAACCTACAAAGGCATCATACAGTTCAAATTACAGGACATGATATTTTGTGCCTTGCCCTGCTATCAAATACACAGCCTTGCGTTAGGTCCTCTAGTTACCCACATGGTGCAAGGAGAGGGCTGTGTCCCAAGGTGTTAGAGCCTCCATCTCCATACAGAAGCAGTCACTCCTGTAAATGCTTAGGGAAACAGAAGTGCCTTCAGGTTTTTGACATTCTAGGCACCAAGATTAGGTGATAGAGGAATCACTGTTGGATCCAATTGCTTGGATCACAATTTTGGGTGTTACAAAAACACTTGAAGGATTCTCTCTGGACCGTGAATGGCTTTCATCCCCATAGGACCTCAATAACTTCTGAAAATCTCCACCTTCTTCCCTTTCCCTCAGCCTCCTCAGTGGCACATGCCCTGGTATGAGGAATGAAAGAGAACCCTTCATTAAGCCAAACACTGTTTCTCCCCTCCTGCCTCTCCAGTTCTGGTAGCCCAAGGGATCTATGCTCCTTTGACTTGTGTTTCCCCATCCGCTGCCTTCATTCTCGGTAGCTACATCTCTGTCTGATGCTGACCACATCGGGGCCATTTATCTCGATAAGACGGCTAATTTCCCTTGTCTGGTAGATCAGAAGTGCCAGTCGGGATCTCAGTGACACCTATATAAATCCAGATTTAACCTATTTTTAGAAGTAGAAGGAGCATTTGACCTGAAATCTTTAGGGGTTTCAGGTTTGTTGCCTAAATCACTGTGTGGCTAATTTACATTGCAATATATAGGCTCTCATTTTGTGGGTATGTGTATGGTTTGAGCAAACATTGCTCTTACTAGCACTTGTTCGCACAAAAGAGATACTTCTCTGGATGACCCATTCATTGTGAAAGCTAGAAACTGGAAAGAAGAAAAGCACAGGAATTGCTTTGTTGGGTTTTGCTTTCATTTTTATAATCAGCACAGTGAACTCCAGCAATGGGGACAGGGCTGATGAGAATGTCTGCCTGCCTTTGTCACAGTCTTTCGAACCCACATACAAGAAAATGCCAGTAACTCCTGCAAAATAACCCACTGAAGATGCTTTGGCCAGAGGTCAGCAGCTGCATGGTGTTTATAAAGTCTCAAAAAATCTTAGCAATTATTTTATTTGTTAAAATGCTCCACATCCATTTCATAAATCAGTCTTTAGAGTTCTCTGATGAGCTAAGGAAATAAATACCATCACCTTTTGGAAGGAGAGTAAGGGAAGAATTAACTGTCTGTCTTAGCAGCAACAGTGGAGGTCAGGACTGGATTCATGGGCATCAGCCTCAAATTCAGCCTCTCTGAAATTCGGATCTGACATGTCTCAACATAAAATAGCACTAAACCCGATAATCTCAAATTTTGGTTATTATCATGTCTTTAAATGGCATGATTGTTACATTTGTACACTCTGTTTTCTTTCTGCTGGAGTAGGCAGATACAATTAAAAAATTAACACTCTCTGCTACACAAACCAACCCAATTCTAAATATTAGAAAACAAAGCTTAGGAGCGTGGAAACAAAATTTAGTTCTCTATTGTTTCGGTCTCTGTGATACTTCTATCTAGCTACTCGTTGTTAGTAAACAGATAGATACACAGATGTTAATCAGGACAGTCATGAATGTTGATGCTAGGCCAGTGGTGACGCGGCACAAACCAAGAAGCATTTTACATTTCTTTTGCAGTGTCAGTACATACGGTCTTATCACTCGTATCAATATTTTAGCCCAACCAGGACTGCCAGACCCTCAGCTCTGTTTGAATCCATGCTTTCTCATAATGTTGGAGTTCTGATCTTTGATTTAATATGGTTCTGACCAAACTACTTTGCAATGAGGAGGCAGCCAAAACCCTAAAATAGAGAAGTGTTCATTCTGATGGACCTTACTTGTAGCATCAGTTGAAGTGCATCCTACAGTATCTTGAGTCCTTAGTTCCCATCCTTCTGCTTTCACTTCCCGCTCAAGACTTATGCTCCAGGTCTTTATTTAATCCTTCTTTCTAGTTGTGTCCCATTGACCATCATGCCCTGCCAGCATGCAGCTAACTGGCCAGGTAATCGCATCAAGGTTCTAGTTAAGTTTTGATGTCAGTAAGGGGCATGATTTTAGAGAAGACTGCACTCACGTAAGAGCCTGTTAAGGAAGGTGGCAGAGGTGGGGAGCAAAGTGGTGGATGTGCAGGTTGAGGAATGCACTGGAAGTATGAAGACCTCTTCCTGCAAGGCAGAGGAAGGAATCTCATTCTGACGTATTCCTTTCCACCTGCACTTGCTGGGAGATGTTTGAGCAAGTTGCACAAGACCAGCAAGAACAGAGAATCTAAGTTTTAAGCTGAAGGCAGCTAGATACAGGACAGACCACCAGCTTTGAACAGGCTTCAGATTAAGTTGTGATAAAGACATATTGAGAAGATGGTTTCAGGTTTCTGTCTCAAGACTGGGCCAATGGACATAAGTCAAAAGTCACCAGAGCAGAGTAAGTGGCCATGCCTCCCTAGTCCTCACAGTGCATGTAACTACAGACAGGAGGAATTTCCAGGTGATGACTGACAGCACCATCTTCTCTGCTGTGGAGCAGACCCGGCATACAAAGAAGTTTTTGCTTCAGCTAAGGGCTGTTAAACTTTGGGTCCCTTTGCTTAGCTTCTCTCTTCCTCATCACTTGACATCCTCTATGTGGACCCAACAGAGAGTTTAAGTGGAGGAATAGTGTAACAAGGCAACAAGTTACTCATTCATGTTAAGTTCTTAAAAAGGAAAGGACCAGATCAGGACTGGTATTATAGCTGCTGTGGATTAATATTTAAGCATACATCCCTCCTTGCAGCCTGTCAAACTGTCATCTTCAACACTGTCCTCCATCAAAACCCTCTTTAAAGCTTGCTGCTGCAGCTGACACCTCCACTCAATCAGGGCAGCAGCTAGGCTGGATGAGCTGTCTTGCAGGATACCACCCCAGGCTGAAGGGCCAGCCATGGCTGCAAAGATGTCCCTCCCCAGCCTCTCAGTGCAGCTAAAGTAGAGCAGCTCATGTGCTGGGTGGAACAAACATGGCATGTGGACAATCCTGGCAAGCCTTCACATAAATCCAGCAAGTAGTTGAGCACCTGAGATGTCTGTAGTGTTCTGTAGGTCCTTTCCCAGGTTCATCAATATTTTGTCATGCCTTTTGCTCCTCCAGCTAGTCCAAAGCACCATCTGCACTGAGTGACCCACCCCACCGGGAGTCCAAGCTTTGCTGGTGGTTCAAGCTATGCAATTCAAAACACAGATGTGTCACAAGTGGAAAAGCTTTCCCTAGTTCTCTTGTGATTCCTGGCAGAAGTCAAACGGAAAGAGAAAGGATACTTGTCTGGAGGTGAGTCCCTCCTGTTCTACTCCTAGAGTTGGATTCAGTCACAGGAATTCAACTGTCTGATCTACAGGAGAGAGGAAGTCTATGAAAAACCTGGGTTAGATTCTGGAAGCCTCTTACTATGGGCTCTTCAGGATTTTCCAGAGCACGGACAAAAAAACAACTACGTCATTTTCTTGATATCAGCTCCTGATACAAAGGGTCTGAACACGTGTGTATGCGTGTGTCTGTGTGTCTATGCGTGTGAAATCTGACAGTCTAAGTATGATGTAATTTAGGTATTTTGGCACAGCAAAATGGAACAGAATTACTTTTCCCATTATCTCCCCAAAGTTATTGAAAATTATATGAAATATATTCTCTAGGAAGAAAAAAATCAAGGTTTTTTTTTTAGAATGCAATTTCTTTGGCAGTTTATTCATTCGTTATTCATTCACTCTCTTTCACGTTGTGAAGGCTTTCTATTATGAAACATTCTGTGAAAAAAAATGAACAAAAAAAAAGTATACTACTTCTTTAAAATATATTGCAAGAATCCTCATTTCCAGATTTTTATTGCAGCACTAGCTGGTATTCTTGCATGCAGTTTTGTAATTTATTCTGAACATTCCACTTAAACCTTTTTTCAATAGCATGATTTTATTAGAGTCAGCTCACTGGACTTTCCCAAAAAGGTATTTAAGATCAAATAAAACCAGTGCTTGGAAAAATATCATTACAATATGAAAGCAGTTACAAAAACATTAGTACTGCAAAGTTTTATTTCAAATGGCTGAGCCTGCTGTACCCCAGGTTATTGCACTTCTACTTCCTCAGACACACTCACTGGAAAAATGGGAAAAACTGTCATCTTAGCAGTTTTCACCTGTTTCTCAAAAAAAGCACCCAATTTATAGGGAGGCAGCAATTTTTTTCAGCACCACCATTAATAAGAACTCAAACCATCCTTTGTTCCTGCATTCCTTGTCTATGCAGACGATCGTTCCCCTCATCATCTGGGAAGTGACCAGCTCCAGGGACCTCAGCAGCTCCCCGGAGTAAATGGATTTGGGCAAAACAGTGGACCCAGTGACGTGGAAGCACAGCTTGGCAAGTTGGGCAAATCTGCTGCTGATACAAACAAAAATGGTTCATTTAAGAAATACGTGCAGGCTGACTTTACCTGTACTTAATACAAAATACCCTCTGGGCTTTATCCTGCTGCTGCCGCATAGCGAGGGTACTACTGCCCGGAGGTAAGAGGGTGCTGTGCCCCATGCCTGGCAGACAGTGCTGTAGTGCTGGGTCCAGTATTAGCACCGCTCCCAGCTGGGATTACAGCAAACAGCCGGTCCTACAGTACTGGAATCGGCGGCTGTTTTCTCTCCGGCACCAGTAGGATGAAGCCGTGACTGAGCCAGCCAAGAGCCTGCCCATGCCTCGTTTGCCAAAGAACCGAGTCCAAACCTCCACGGCAGAGTCTCAGCCTCCGCCTAGGCAGGCCCACGAGCTGGAAAACGCTGCCGGACTTGCATCTCCCATTCAACTTCACAGCCAGGCAGTTAGGGCAAATATTTTTCTTCTTCAGCTGTTACTTGCATCAGAAAGGAGATAATTGACGGCTGGCACTGATGGACCTGGAGTTCAAGCTGATGCTGTTTGGTATTTCTGAATTTCCTAAGATGTGTTTTAAAAGAGGTCTCTTTGGGGGTGTTCCTGCTAGTAATCTCCCTTTTAAGAAATCCTTAAACTCAACTAAATTAAAATCTAATCTAGAGATAAATGAAAATGAAGAAGTAAAATAAAGGAAATCTTAATTGCTGTATCGTCAGATTCTCAGACACAGTATTTTATTTGCTGTTCTTTGTATTTGAATGCTTATATTTATTTTATGCGACAAATCTGAGGAGAAAGTAGTCATTTGAATAGTATCCCTTGGGAGCAAGTCGTGTTCCCCTTTTTCCCAACCCTCTCCTGGGCTATTTCTTCCCAAGCAGTATGTGTGGCAGAGCAGCATCAGCACACTTAAGTTTGAAGATTAGGTGTTATGTGTGGACTTTTAAATCCTCTTTTAAAATTGCAAGTTACTGTTCATATTACTTTTCTAAGTAGAAATATGCTTAAAAAGTAAAGTCTTTATTGCTTCTTAAAAGGCGTAGTGCTCTGTGATAAATTCTCGTATTTTGACTGTTAATATGTTTGAATGAAAATTATTTATACATTTTGGTGAGGTTGAATGGTTTTCATTTGATTGCTGCCTCTGGAAATGAAAGCAGAGTAGCAGGAAATTTACATGTCATGCTGTGATGTATATCCAGATTATGAGATGATTGTGCAGCAGATGAACACCAAGTAAAATCATTTGCATCAAACTGTGACAACTGCAATTCCTGACAAGGCCTCTTAGTTTTTTGGGCTATTATCATTGTACAAGAATATAATCTATTGACAGCAGGGCTGTTTAATACATTTAAAGGCAGACAGTGGAAGAAATCTTAACTGTTTTCATTCACCACTGCACAAGGGTGCAGATCAAAAGTGAATTATATTTAAAAATATGCATGTATGATGATAAGATGCATGACATTCATCAACCTGTTTAGTCATGGTTAAGCTGCGATGGTGAAGATCCAATATTACTGCCATATGTGGTCTGAAATAGAGACGTGAGACTGAAAATTATATTATTGCCCAGTAGAAGTGAATAAACAGGGGAAGACATTCTTTCTTAATCTTTCTTAACCTTTCTTCTTGAATTACATTCTGCCCTTTTGTTCTTTTGTAGAAGTATTGTGTCTTAACTTCAGCTAGGCAGATTTAAGCTTTTTAAATCTGCTGGGGTTTTATTCCCTTTCCTGTGGCAAAACACATCCCCATTTTTTTCCATTATAATAATAAAAACAGTTGCCTTTGTAGGTCTTCCAATATCAACTGGCTCGGGATCAGGTTCTATATAAACACTAATACATTACATTTCCTATGTCTGGTATGATCTTTAAAATTATTGGGCTAAATTAATTAAGGTATTAGAAGAGAGAATTAAGGGACAAACTATCTAATTTAAAAAGAACTCACATATTTTGGTGCTCTTTACAAAATGCTGCAATCCTCTCCAAGGTCTAGGGCAAGCAATTCCCAATCTGCTTGTGGTTTGGAGCATTTTAATGTGAATAATAGTGTTCAACCTGTTCCTCACAGCAGTCAAAAGGTAGCTATTATTGTGGACACAGCCCTGAAAGCACAGCTCCCTGACAACGCTGGGCTCCAGCCTGGGCGTGCACTGCAAGCTAGTGAAACACTGATACTGGTGCCCAGTCTCCGTGCAGAAAAGACCGACCACAAGGTACCTTCAGGGCTGTGTGAGCGACTGTAGCACCACAACTGACCAACGGGACGTAGATGGGGATCCTGCCAGCAGGTAAGTTTTAAAAGGTTTTATTAATTGTTCTTAATCCTCCCAGGGAGGATAGGAGTGTAGGGTCAGAAAGGAGAAGTCTGCGAGAGGGACAACCCTGTTAAGCTGCACAGGTGGAAGGTAGCTGTGCTGGAAGCAACTGGTGTCCCCAACAAAAAAAAGTAGAACCCACGTGGGGAGGTGCAGCTCAACCACAACCCAAGCAGTCCTGTGTGAGTGGGAGCAGATTTTGGGCACATGTACAAGCTGGGTGCTTTCAGATGAGCACACTCACTCCCAAGCGTGGTGCAGGAACACTCAAGCGATGTCGCGCAGGACTGCAGGCTGCACGGTAGCCCTTATTCTGGGCCTGACCTGTTCTCCCAAGAACCTGAGCAAAAGCAGCTTAACTGCTCATTGACTAAGCCTGGTTTGTCTCAGTGCTACGTTGTGCCACACCATCTACCTAGCTAAGGCAGGGCTCCCTCCAGGATCTCCAGAAGCCCGTGTTGCCTCTGTGGAGCTCTGGTTCTGGCTGGGAGAGAGTTAATTTTCCTTCTAGTAGCTGGTATAGTGTTTTGGGTTTAGTATGAGAATAATGTTGATATCACACCAATGTTTTAGTTGTTGCTAATTAGTGCTTACACTAAGTCAAGGACTTTTCAGCTTCTCACGTCCTGCCAGTGAGAAGTCTGGAGACGCACAAGAAGCTGGGAGGGGACGCAGCCAGGACAGCTGACCCAAACTGGCCGAAGGGGTATTCCATACCACATGACGTCATGCTCAGCATATAACTGGGGGGGAGGGTGAGTGGGGTGGGGGATTGCTGCTCAGGGGTGGGCATCGGTCAGCAGGTGGTGAGTAATTGCAGTGTGCATCACCTGTTTTCTAAATTCTACTATTACTGTTGTTGTTGTTATTTTCTCTTCCTTTGCTGTCCTATTAAACTGTCTTTATCTCCACCCATATGTTTTACTTTTTTTCCTTGATTTTCTCCCCATCCCACTGGCGGGGGGCAGGGGGCAGTAAGCAAGCAGCTCTGTGGTGTTTAGCTGCCTGCCGGGTTAAACCACACCAGGCTCCCACAGACAGCACTTACCAGGGGAGGAGACAACGGTCACCCCCCTGGAACGGCTGTGTGCACTGGGGACAGTGTAGGGCACAAACAGCCGGGGGAGCACAGCGAACCACAGGCAGACACAGGGTGTTCATTGTACCATAAAGGGAAAATTTCAGCTCCAGTAGTAAGAATAGAGAGAGATGGTACAATTAAAAAGTGCTAGCCTTTAAAAATTTCTTTCCTGAATTTTACTTGCAGTCAGCAAGGCTAGCATTTTTTCCCCTGAGGTAAACCAAGGCTCTCATGTAGGTATGCCTACAGATGCTGGAGGTTTTTGGAAAAGCAAGAAAATTACTATTTCTGAGATCCTCAATGAATTGCAAAAGTTGGCACAGTAATACTACACACACAGTAATGGCAGGAGATTCCCAGGTGCGATGGCTGAATATACCAAAGTTTTCATTAGCACACTATCATGTTAGAAAACTAAGCAAAGACGAAGGGCTAAGAACTCCTTGGATTCTTTTTACCCTCCACTTTTGACTTGTGTGATGCAATACCAGTCATCTAAACTAACTTTTTGTCAGTCCCTTAATGATAAAAGGGGAAATGTGCAGTATTTCTTACCTCCCACAGCTGTCAGCAGGGTTGATTAATGTTGACAAAGGTATTTCTGGAGTGATATGTAAGGAGTAGTTGCTCTCTAGCCACCTCAGTCCAGATTCCCATCGGTAGTCCATTCCTGCCTTTGCTTACACTCGCTGTGAAGTGGGCTCTGGAGATCCCAGTGGGATGTTGGAAGCTGTAAAAATGATTAGAAATAAAGAAAAGGGTTTAGTGATTTTGCAGGTAGGCCAACAATGATGCAAATGTAGGTTTCTCTTAAGATTGAGACAGAAAACCAGGATATGCGCCTAACGATCTGCCCTGCCACTATGCAAATTCCACTACGATTAACACTTGTTTTGCTTCACCAAACGCTCCAAATCCATGTAGGGTTTCATCTTCTGCTGTGCAGTGTTTAAGGTAATGATAAAAAGGCGTCATTTTCCTGCAGATAGAAGGGTGTATCATTCCTGCTTCAATAAAAGGGGAAAAAATCTGTCTGACTGGGACCAGAAGATTTTACCTGTGTTCAATTTGGCGATAGAGAAAAACATGCAGAAATGAGTAAGAACAATTGGATCTTGTATCATCCAAAAAACAGAGAGTCCTTTCCATGCATTATCAGACCTGTCCTTCTACCCTCACCCTGAGAATGTTTTATCACCAGCAAATACCATATATTCTTCCTGGTACCAAACTGCATTTTTTTCCACTGTAGGTGCTCACCTTGTTTCATTAGTGCTCAGGCAATATAAAGTTTCTGTTTCTAGGTTGTGAAGGTCCCATCCCTGGAAGTGTTTAAGACCAGGTTGGATGAGGCTTTGGGCAATGTGGTCTAGTGGAGGGTGTCCCTGCCTGCAGCAGAGGGTTGGAACTAGACGATCTTTGAGGTCCCTTCCAACCCAAACCATTCTATGACTCTAATACTACAATATTACAATCCTACTTCTATACAAGAAGCATGAGAATGCGGCAAATCTCTCATTATCATTACAAAGTGTGAAAAGCTGACACTGCTGTGCATGCATCGAAGTCATGTGAGTGCCCAAGGCTTGTGGTTCCAGTATTGAGCCTATGGTGCACCTCGGTTTCACACAGGTGAAATTCTTTCATTTTTATTACCATTATCGATTCATCTGAGACCATGATTCAGCTCCATGGGTCAGGAAGATCACAGAGAGAACATGGAAAACCTCTAGACTGAAAGACAAATATTTAAGCAGCACTGCACTTTTCCCTTTCCCCTAATACTCAAGTTTTTACCCCACTTCCGCCACTGGAGAAGAGGGCACCCAACCAGTCCCAGCTTTTGATGACACCAACATGCCCTTCATTGGCATGGCCCGGGCACTGGTGGGAGCTAAAACCCACTGCAAGGTTGTAGCGCTCTAGAACATTTCCGTCTCCGTCTTCTGCGTGTTGCTTTATTTTGACATTGGAGAGGTTGCTGCATTTGGTAAGGCAGCTAAATGCTAACCATTTGGGGGTCTTTCAAATGTCAGCGTAGAGCTAATATGAAATCAAACCTGGTTTTATTAGATACTCCTGATTCACCAGAGAAAACCTACAGATTAAAAAGTTATCAGGTTTATGATGTCGTCCTTTTTGGAGCTAAGGAGCAGCTGTTGCTACATAACAGCTCTGAGCATGATGAACATTTTGGGAGAAGGGGTAATTTTTAAATAAAAAAGAATGTAACTATTCTGGAAGAAAATCTGGCCACTAACTTCATTTGACATGTGTAATAGACTGTGATAGTTTTTTGGGGACTGCACGATGCAAAGTAAAACGAAGCTGGTAATAAGCAACTTGGCATTTATTCTTTATGTAGGAATATTTGTTCCTCAAAGTCAGACTATGTGGAATATTAGCATTTGAATAAATTATTCAACACTTTCTAGAGAACGCAAGGGGAAAAAATCTTTTCAGCATTATAACATGACAATCTACAGGGTAGTAGAAAAAGAAGGCTGTCATTTTTTCTTCAATTACAAAAGGCAAATATTTATTATTTATAAGTATTCGCCTTGTATAGGCTTAAATGTTATTTATGAACCTGTTGCATAGTGATTTTCAATGTAACTCATTATTTTTAGCCTTAGGGTGTTGTAAAGGAGCATGGATATATTTAATGACACTCTGCTAGTCAGCGCAATTACACTGTAATCATTATGTAAAATGTGCTATTAATTAAACCAATTTCTAGTTAGAACATTCTCTTCTGCAGGGCTTAATCTTAATCTCTGGCAATCTTTCTCTCTGTTTTTCACTCATTAATTATATGATTACTTTTTAAGTTACACATGACAAAATGTGTTTTTATTTTTAAGCTTAATATGCTCAATTATTTGTATTTATCATGCCATTCGCCTGAATTATTGAAAAGGCTTTATTTGCCAAACAAAAGAAAAGAAAAAAGAAACATAGGATGAGGCAGTTATCTGGGAGTCAACAGTAGTTTGATGGTTGACAATTGTTTCTGATATTCTTTTTAGATGTAGTATGGCTGAATTTAATTTTCAGCTCAGAACCATCTCCTCTTCAGCCTTCTCCTTTTATCCTAATTACCACACAGAAACCTATACCTATTTTTAAATACTTCATTTATACACAGAGGCAAATCTCCATATTTTCCCCCTCTGGACTGCCTCTTTATGTTAGTGTTTTGTTGAAAGAAATGTAGTTATACCAAAACACTGCTCAGTCTTAACATAGCTGACATGAACACCAACTAAATATTTATTATTAAGGCATTATGCTATTTTTCAGCTACAAATTAACACTGTTAACAATTCTAGTTAAAATAATTGCATCTAAATGTCTAGTACACTTCAGAAAAGGAAAAAATCATCTAGTTTTTGAAGGCATCCTTGCTCTGCTCTGCAATGACCCCTTGTGGAAAAAAGACTTGAAAAGAGGCAGAATGGCCTCTAAAATCTCTGTGTATTCCCTGGAAATTTGATATAGGTATGGAAAAGCAAATACATTTTGTCCTTGCAAAGCCTGATGGTCAGGGATTATGGACTAATAAACCTGAAAAACGTTGGGTTCACTTTATCTGACCTCCCAAAGGTCTTCACTTCAGGGTGTCCACATCAAGGTCTCTACTGGTCCCAAGGCAGCTCCTCCTTGGTCCGTGCAGCGTATGCAGTAGACCACCACTGCCTTGCCGTGCTGCTGCATGTGAAACCATCACTCCTGCTAACCTTTGCACTTGCTAAAGAATTCGTAAGGGGCGGTGTAAATCGGAAATACCTATTAAAAAAAACAACCACCACCCTCTGGATTTACACAGGTGTAAGTGGGGGGAATAGGGCCCTACATGGTGTATGTGCTTCTTCACCTCATCCTATTCTGCAAAGGTTGTCACCTGCATCAGCAAACGAGAAGCAGATGGCCAAGAATCACATAATCATCAATCTAAAACACCCACTGAATCCACCAAACAGTTGACACAGAGCTAAGAGGCACCCAGCAGAAGCTCGGGGCCCTGCTCCCAAACATCCCCAACATCCTCTGAGCTCCACCTTTAATTAAAGAAGTAAAAACTGCTGGGGAAGTGTCCCCCAAGTCAGTTAGTGCAGGCTGGGGCAGACTCACTTGAATATAAACTTCTTTCTCCTTGAATGTATGGGTAGAGAAGGGTATCATAGATTCCCTGAAATCCTCCTGCATTTTCCAAGAAAAATTCAAGTATAAAACAACATTTCTGCAACCTGATCTCATTAGATGGAAGAATCCAGCCCAGCTTTCATCTGGCCTTACTTTGTGCCCCACCTGAGGGCAATAGGACTCTTCCCACCAACAGCACCAGGACCTGGACAATGCCCTTCAGGACAGATTTGTAGGTCTGTCTCAACTTCTTTTCTCAGTGGGAGCCAAGTAGCTGAACAGCACTGATGTGCTTTGATTCTGCAGCAACGTTCACTGAACGGGATACACTGCACAGAAGGGAAGGGTGTAGTGGGAGCAGAGAACACTTTCTCTTGCCACCTTGAAGATAGGGCCTGACCTATTCTGGTTGGATGTAGAAACATCTCAGAAGGCTCATCAGCCAGAGGAAATGTTCTTTTGTTTCTCCTCTATGCTGTTTTATAAACAGCTTATAACTCAGCTTCTCCCTGACCTTGCTGCCGTTACTAGAGTAATTTTATTTCAAGATGAAGCATCCTCTAATACTTTCCTCTATACATTAAATGTAAATATCAAGTTTTTCAGTATTGGGGGGGGGGGGGGGGGGCGAGGGGGTGTTTTTCTGCCCCCAACTATTTATATCATGAAGAAACCCATCAGCTGTGGACAATACAAGGAAACCTCGCTTTGTGTTTTCGAATTTCTGATGGCCATCATTCCAGCTGCACCCCTTCTGTGTAGGGTACCACAGCATCCTGGCGGAAATTATGATGATGGCCTGTCTGGACTATGCCTATCAGTTGGAAATATTAAATGGATTTTCTTCCTTTTTGAGTGTAAAAATTCCAAATGACCCCTCCTGTAGCCAAAAGCACATCATGTGTAACACGGGAGGCAACTGGTAGGTTGGAAGGAAGAGTACACAACCATTTCACATCAGCCTTATATGACAGGTTCATCCAGCTGCATTTCATCCAGCACAAAGACTGCAGAGTCAAGGGTCTGGTGTTTGCCAGCAAATCTCCCCGAGTCTGTGATAGGAGAAGCAAGGTCTGTGTGTGTGTGTTTCTTAAAAAGGGAATCTTTAGCCAGATGAAGAATTCATGCTTCTGGTTAGTGCTGCCATTTCTGCTGTATCCAACGCTTTCTCTACCACTGCCATTCTGACTTGAGACTTTTTTGGAAATGGGTTTTGTGCTGCAAGTCAATTATTAGAGACCAAAAAAATCCCCAAACCTGACATGGAACTGAACCATTTTCCTAGAGCAAGAAAACAGTTCTTTCTCATCAGAGGACCTGATAATTGCTGCTGTAGTCAGCTCCCACCGAGAAGCTCAGACTTAAGATCAACGAACCCTTTCATCTTCACTTACAAGAACACAAGCCTGGCAACTACACCTGCCTGCCATGTTCTTTTGCTTGTACTGGTTTCTAACTCCTTCTGCCACATGCTGCCTTTACTAAATATCCTTAAAATGCTGCTTTGCCCAGTAAGGTGGCAGCTGCAGGAGAAGGCAGCCAGAGAAAAGCAGGTTTGGAAGGTGGAAAGAGGACTTCAGGTACCACATCTCTCATTCTGGAGTTTTTCTTATGCTCCAAAACAAACCAAAGACGTGGAAAAAAAATATGCCGCGTCCTCATACACTTTCCAGCCACTGTCTGCTCCGCTTCCCCAGCACAGCTCAGCTGCTGGTACAGCTAGAGCAGTCTTGGGGCTGCTCTTGCTTGTGCCAGCCAGAACGGCCCCCAGCGACCGCTCGGCTAGAGCAGGGTCCCAGGGCACACGCCGGCTGCTCACCGCTCTGCCCCAGAGTGGCTGCAGGGCCACGAGCAGTTGGCGGCTTTGCTGTTTGTACGGCACTCCAGCACCAACTGGGAATCCCCGCAAGACCCATTACAGCAGTTTACTGGTTTCTCAGTGTTGCCTGAGGTGAGAAAAGCAGCTGCAAGGGAGAGAAGGGGCAATCCCAATATACCTTGCTATATCCACAGGACAGCAGAGCGCAAAAAGTGCCCAGTAACAAAGGTCATAAACTCCATCATGGAAAAGTAGCAATTATGGCTTTGGGGCACGGTGCGTACCCACTGCCCGTCTCCCCAACATAAACATGCTGAGCCTCAGCCTCATCTCACACACAGTAAATATATATATAAAATAGGAAAACGTATAAGAATAATGCCACAGATAGTCTGTAATGTAAGTAGTAAAGGAATCACGAGATGAGGTCTCATCTGGGATCCCACTTTCCATTTCATCAAGCTGTTATTCCCCTGTGCTCAGGGTGCAAGAAACAGCTGGTGGAGCATCTGAATTTCTTGACAATTCTCCTTTCCCCATTTTTAACTTTATTTTTAGGCTGCTCTTTCCTGGATGAACCCAGTCCTCTCTTGGAGGTTCCTAGGGAGCCATGAGCTCGCTGATCTGGCAGCAGGTAGCTTGCAAAGAATCCCTGGCGAACAGTTCGCTGCAACTCTATTTTTAATATACATTGCTGACCCTAATGATGGTCTATTGAGATGAGGGCAAGGAATGTCTGATCAAGTGGAGATTAATTTTTGACTGTGCTGTCTGGAAATGCATGAAAATGCACTCCTTTTTCTATTTAGACTCACAGGATGCTTTGATTGATTGACTAGTTTACAAATGAAGGTGATAAAATTAGGTTGAAGACCACATACATTTCTTAAAATGAGTCTGGCTGGTCGTGGAGACAATGAGGTTTGGACAGATTGTATTGCTGGTTTAGGCAATCTTCTGAACATGTCAGGATTTATAGACCTGTACTGTAATGTTACAATTGCAGCTCACTGATATAGGTTTCTTTTCAAATTCTTTCCCATTTTATTTGAAAAAGGCCATTAGAGAGTTATAGACTATTGAAAAAGCTTTTTCTTTGCTAACCCTTAATAAACTCTTCCAAACAAGGACTACTGCATTTTTGTATTAAATTTAGACCAAAATCTATAAAACATGTTCTCCCAGGTTTGGATAATTTGATTATTATTATCTAAATGGAGTTATGGTTCATATTGGCTTGCAGTAGCATACATAGTAAATAAAAGGTAAGTTAAGGTTTGTACAAGATCTTAGGACACTGAGGATTTTTCACTCTGTTTGGATTACTGGATTTTGGGAATCGTAAGTGTATTTCCCCAGGTTGAGAAATTATAAAAATAAAATCCTCAGAATGTGGTGCTGAAATTAATGTTGCATTGAGCTAGAAACAAATTACTATTAACATTTCTTTTTTCTTATTGTTCCACAAATATCCACAGAAGCCTTGGGATTTTCTTAATAAAACAGATAAGGTTTACCAAACAAATGAAAACAGACGACGATGGGTTTCATGCAAAATTAAAAACCATGATGACATTAAAAATCATTACAAGAGAAGAGCAATAGATATCAAAGCTCTTTATGAATTAATAATAAATTCTATTTTATACATTTTGCCGTCAGACTAATGTTATCCAAGAACTTTGTCAGCGATGTCCTAGAGAGGGGGCCTGGGTACATTTAAAATGCGAGCTCCCAGATTTTGTTTTCATGCCTTCTCCACCTGAAAAACACCCCAAAATGTGATGCTTTCATGTGTTTGGAGTGCTTGAGGACTGGGAAGACATGCTCAAGGTTCAACCAACCAGTCAGCTATACACGGCTCTCAGGACATCAATAAATATCACAAATACAGAGCTCAGCATGTCCTGTCTCGCTGGGGACAAGGGGGAGGATGCCCTGACACAGAATGAGACCGGCTCCCCTTCCTGGCGTGGAGGACACACCTGAGGAGTGCGGTGTAAGGCTCCAGGAGCAGCAGAAGCATTTTAAGGGTGGGAGCCTCAAGGGAAAGGCTGGATGCCACCATGACCCATCAGGCAGATGAAAGAGGCTTCTCTAATGAAAGCTCTGTGGGAGCGTTTCCACCTCCCACAGAAGCTTAGAGGTGGGAGGATCAAACACGCCTGGGCAGTCTGTGAGCCCTCCTCATTCCCTGGGCTGCAAAAAATACATCCTTTGTTGGGGTACAGCATAAAAAACCTGACTCCATCTGCCTCAGGGGCAGGCTTCTTCCTCACCCAGCAGTACCTCGCTCCAAGCTTTGGCAGAGCTCCTCGTTTCATCTCCTCCCCAGGACCTGCTGGGCCATGAGGCAGGATTTTCACTTAATTAATTTACCTGTGCCTTCAGGGGAGATTCGCTTTTGCCCAACCTAAGCACGGCATCCCTTCCTTCAAAGTTCATCCTTAAAAACCAAACACTAATGGAGATTTTGGAAGGAGGTGAGGACCACAAGTCCCTGCAGAAGGGGTGCAGGAGGTGCACAGCCAAGCAGTCCCCGCAGGCACGGCCGTGCGTGAGCGCTGCAGGGGAGAACATGGTTTCTCTGACCGCGGGTGGTAAGTTTTTGATTCTCAGTTATCAAGTGAAGAGCTGCAAGGGGAGGAGTGGTGAGAGATGTGCCCAGGAAGTTCACAACGCCAAAACATTACTCATCTAACGTCCGGATGTTGACAGCAGCTGCTGCATGAGCTGCCGCTTCTACGCTCGTCCTGAGCTTGCAGCCAGCCCTCCACAGCTCGTGGGACGCTGCTCTGCACGTGGTTTCTCTTACCCTGCTGGCTCCAGATTTTAAAAGAAATTTGATACGAGAAGAAAACAAGAAATATATTAAGTCTGACATCGACTGGCTACTAAAGACCCAGTAAGCGTGTGGGTTGTTTTTCTGTAGGACTCTGACAATGTAAATAAAGGTTATCGGAAGAGGGGATTTCTCAGGCAGGTGAACCAACCACGCTCTGAGCTTTGCACCTTCCTGCACATGGTCCGCTGTGATTTTTAATATAAATAAAACCCTGTATATTGAGGAAAAAGCAGCAATAGAACAAATGCTTTTGAAATCTAATGCTACATTTCTGATCATGGATGAGCTAATTTTCATTTCTTTGCTTCTGATGCATAAAAAAATATATTACCTATTAAAAACACAGCATTAAAGCAGAATAAAATAAAATCTGGCAAATCAGAAAGGACCTTGATATTCCCGGCTTAAACATGATTACTTCACTCTATCTACTCTAATGCACTTGAAAGCAGGTTTACTCTCCTCCCCACCCACCGTAATATGAGCGACTGCTGTAATAGCTCTAAATGTTTTCTAGGAATGTATGAAATCTTTGAGCAGAGGTATTTAAAGGTTTAGATATGTTTGAAATACAGCTATTTTTCAATCTCCTAAGCCAGCCAATCCAGGTGCCTGTTAGTCTACAAGTGTCTGCCATCTTTCTCTGATTGTCAGTGAAAATAGACTGATGGATCACTTCCCTGTGTCACTGCTCTAGACTGGTGACAATCAGTGAAATGATTGTGTCTGCCTCTACACATATCTGTAATTGATTGCCTAAACCCTAAGACTCTCTTTCCCAGTTGATATGATGGAACATTGGACTGAAATCACTCTCGATGAGGAGGAGTCAGGACCATTTGTTATTTACTTCTTTCCTTGCGCCTTTCTTCTACCCTGCTTGAATTGTCCCACAAGAACACATTATGGTAATCAGACAGAATGTATGTATAGGAATCAATCAAAAGGAAAGCCGTCACAAGAGTTATGACATTACAAAGTCTGTTTGTAACTTTTGATTTATGGAAGATTTCCTGTTTTATAAATTGAGAGTGAGGCATGTTGGGATGGTTTAACCCTTGAACTCCTCAGTGAAGATAAAAAGGCAGCGGAAAAGGAGCATTAATACAGAATGGGCAGAGCCAGTCTTCCCTTACTCATAATCACTTGATTACCAAATGAGACCAATGTTATTTTCTTTGTACTTCCAGCTTGTAAATGTTTTTGCATGAAAGAAAGATGCTTTACAGGAAAAGAAATAAATACGCATCCTGCCAGAAACCTTTATAATCAAAGGCTACGAGCCTGCTAAGACTATACATATGCTTAATTTTTGTGCTGTGGCATCCAACAGCAGTCCATCCCTGTTCACCAAAGCATATGCTTAACTTCAGCTCTGAGCCTTAATCTTATTGAACTCAATGGGTTTTAAGCACACACTTATCTTTAGACTTTAGGAGCTTTGCTAATACTGATAAACTTAAACATCTGCTTCCCGTCACTTTGCTTTTCACCTCTGCATGGTCCCACAGCCTTCAGGTCTGAGACCCAGTTCTTAAGCACGTGCTTAACTACACAGACATGAACAGAAAAGATGTATCAAATCAGGTGCATGCATAAAGGTGTGCAGAGTTGGGGCCTAAATGTAAATATAACATGTCAAATGAATGCTACAAAAGGTGTAGAAAAGATATATTAACCAGCTTGCATGGTTACTTACATCTCAGGAGATGTGTGTGTATGCATTCATGAATACCCCTGTGTGTATGAGAAAAATATTTACGTGTATATACTTGCGTATACTTATTTTCTTCCCCAGTCTGAATAACTGCATTACGCTTTTGATGATTTAAACACATTATTTTGGTTTTTAAAAGTGCATTTGGAAACTCTCAGCCCCTGCGACATCTTTATCTACCACTAACCCTTCCTCTTTCAGGACTCCATACACTACCTTGTTTCTAATCCAATACACTGCTTTGTTACTTTGATTTAATTTCTGATATGATGCTGTCTGAGCCAAGCAGTTGTTTTTCGGGGGGAAAACTGTTTTTCTGTGACATTTTGCTTGAACACATCCTCATAAAATAGGCCCTGTTAAATAGCTGCTATGTTCTAGATGGGAATGGATTTCAGCTGGGGATACAATGACTTCTAAATGTGTGTATACAAAACTCTAGTTCTCAAAAAATGTGAGTAACTGATGTGCTAGGAAGACTTCGAAAAGCATGTATCTAGTTCAGAAGACCCATCTATTCTCTCCCCCTAAAAGTACTTTTTCTACCTTCATGGAAAACATTATAGAAGTGGCTTTTTGGATCCTTTGCTTTGTGAAATGTATCCAAAACACTGGAAAATCTGAGACTGGAAATATGAGCTGGATACTTGTCATTTTTTATATGGGACATCGTAGCTTTTACCACTTACAACGTTTAGAGGCACATCAGAACAGCAAAATGGACAAAATGGAGAGCAGCAGTATTACCACTATTTGGAAAGACTTTGTGAAGTCTTTAGGGGGAGACTGGTATACAGAGGTAAATCACCAGAGCGAAGTCACATTGCACTAAATTCCAGATATAAATTTGGAGCTGCTTCGTGCGACTTCAGTGGGATTAGAATTTTATTTTCGTTATTTACTGTGGCAACAACTTAGAGCTTTAGTCAAGGACCAGACCCTATTGTGCTAAGAGCTGGATGAAACACAGTACAAAGAGGCTCTTCAAAGAGAATACCAAAACCAGTAGAATGACTCCAGCTTTAAAAGTTATCCCTAAGAGCAGAATTTAGCTGATCCCATATTCAAAAAGTTGCACAGTTTTCAAATACTTACCTGACAATCTTGCTATGTAACATCTTCAGCCATTCTGCTGACAGCTGTACTCATTTTATTGGCTAATGGCTAAAAGAAATCAGGTTTTCTTTTTAATAGCACAGCAGTCCTTCTCTGCTTAATCTCCTTCAGCTTCAAACTGAAAGCTAATCAGATTGCAGATCCCACTGGGCACACTGTGTGTTTTTTTAATACATTAGGAAACCTCTATCACTATCGCTGGAAAACTTAAAAAACTATTTAAAAACAAAAAAGAGGAATAAATGAAAATGTTATGAACCTGGAAATGTTAATTAAGTCATTTTCAAAGAAAAGGATTTTGGTTCAGAATAAAATGCCATGTCACTTATTAAGAGTTAACATTTTTCCCTCTAAAAAGGTTCAACGAAGAATTCAGAATCATTAAAAAAATAAGCAATATAAATGGGTGCTATGAAGTTGTGCTGTAAATTGTTACAGACAAGCTAAGTATTGAATAAAGGCCTACTATAATACTTTTATCAATTTCCATGTGTAAGGATATCACCTTTGATCTTTTATAGCCTCTTTCACCCTCACGGACGACACAATGGAGAATAATTTAACCTCCTTCTCATCATCATTATTTTTATCCTTCTTAGAGATACACTTGAACCAAAAATCCAGACCAGATCCTAAAATGTTAACATTTTCAAAGACCAGAGCTTGATTTGGATCTAAATTTTACCACTGGCTTATATATAATGATCCACCACTTACATATAATGATCCACAACAATTCTTTGGATCCAAGCCTTAATGAAGATACACTTTGGATCTTGATTTTACTAATTGGTCAATATTTAATATTTAGAAAAAAATAATCTGGTGTTGAAGGTCTATTCACTTTATGAAAGGAAAGAAAAAGATGACAGGATTTTGCCACCCACCCACTGATGATGGACAGAAACCACTAAACTCCAGTCCCTATGGAGCAATGGTTCCCAGCAGCAGGTAACTCAAGAAACCCCCACATGTATATAGCTGTCCCATGCCATCGCTTCCTTCCCCATGGACCAAGGGTAGTGACAGTGGCTCTTGCTTGCGGCAGGAGTATTCCTGAGCACTATGTCTGACTGACCACAACCCAGTGCCTATACAATGCCTTTCCTTTTTCTAGCTGCCGGGATGAAAGCTGTGAGGTGCAGGCAAAGCCCCAGACCCTGCAACTGGAGGCAGATCATGAAAAATTAGGGTTGTTACCACCATGGTTCCGGTATTGTGAGAGCTTCTGGAGCCTGAAAAAACAAATGAACAAATCTCATCTCTCTGAAGCATCTCAACAGAGGGTCCTCCTGTTTTCTTTGATTCTTCCCACCAGTACACACATAGACTCTTGTACACCCTTCCCTGGCAGTACGGATCAGAAAGCCACACGGACAACCAGAGATTCAGCAATCTTGGGTGAAAGCCTCCTGATCAGCGATGTGCCACATCCTCACATGAGTCTTGGAAACACTTTGAAAAATCAGCCCCTTGTCCAGATACAATATAATAAAATAAAATAAGGGCCAGAAAAACAATCATATCAGACTCAGTAAACAAAACTGCGGCATCAGAATATTTGCTCTGTGCGGGTATGGCATTGTCAGAGTATTAACCCAAGTATTTTCCTCTTCTGTAGCCCTGTGCTGCTGTGATCAGGACACTGTTACGACCTACGGAAGAGGGGAGCTGCTCTCTGTGATATTTCATTTTTTTGTTAGCTTGGGGTAGTAATGAACAAGTCACAGCCAAGTGAATTAATCTTTCTGGCTCTCCAGAAATGAAACTTCATGTACAGCAATTTGGTCTTCATTGCTTTTTCACTGTGCCCTTTCTGTAAGATTCTTCATAAAAAAGTAAAATTAAATTAAAACCAGGGGAAAGTGTGTTTTAACCACTCCAAAAATGCTCGTAGATTTTCCATTAGGCACACACACATTTCAGCAGCATGTAAAACTAGGTGTCTGTAGTAAGCACACTGCATATCATTTAGACTTATCAAAACAGATACTGCATGTTAAATTAACCTCGCCGGCTGGCTAGTCAGTACATATTTGGGGCCTGATCATGGCCATAGCACGCTTTCATTTATTGCAATGTGATCAGAAGCAGTGTGAACTAATCTCAGCATGAAGACATGCCCAGTTAGTATAACCAAACCAAGAGTAACTCTCAACCAGTTGACCAGATTTGAGACAGTACCGAAAGCCAGAGAGGAAATCTGAAGGCCTGCTGCATGGCAGAAGCCCTTTGGACTTTCGCTTCTTATGCCCTACCTATTGCTTGGTATTTCTACGATTATTTTTTTTCCAATTTCATTTATCACTCTAGTAATTCCTAGACAATTTAATTGCTCTCCACTCAACACATCATTTAAGCCCCCACTCACCTATAAGCACGTGAATTATCCCATGCCTGTTAAGCACATACTGAATTCCAGTTGCTTGAATGTTCGTTGATTTAAACCCTGATAACCACAGAATAGGAAATGTATATTTTAATAGTTAGTTAGATCAATTAACCCTCATTAAACCAGTTGGTGTTTCATCAACATAAACCAAATTTAATAAATATCTCCAGAGCCCTACTGTATATTGAGTACATGCCAATTAATTAAAAACGTAGTATTAGTGGTTTACCAATGATGGCATAAATATGTATCTATTACATCATTGTTAATCTCTGTAAATATGTTTTTAATAACCTCATGGTATTTAGTCAGCATACAATAACTGTCTCATTAAGCTTAAATTAAATGCATGGTTAAGCATATTAAAAACACTTAATTTAAAACGTTGCCAACATTCTTCATATTAGATTTCAATGTGGCTACGGTTTCTCAGGATTGTAGGTGACTGCCCAAGACTGCCGAAATCGCTGGTGACTTTCTTCTCAATGTCCATTAAGAGTCTGAGTCATTTAACGCTATCATTTTATAAATACGGAGCCACTCAATCCACGTAAAAGAGACTATGTTTTATTTATGGGAAAGAATGCTCATGTGCCAAAGAGGACAGAAAGCTTTGAGCAGATAAAATGTTTTTCAAAAAATAAAACAGAGGATCTAATAAAAAAAAAGAGGGAAAAAAAAGGGAAAAAGCCCTCTGTTGGAATAACAATAAAGAGAATGTTGCCGTACATGATTTTTCATTTATGGATAGCTGGAGACATTAATATACTTGCCTATGGCTTGTGCATTACAATTCCCAGCTATGCAGAAAGACAAAGTGATTTACAGCCCCCCGCGCTGTCTCGCTGCCCCAGCTCACCGACTGTCTCCGCCGGCCGTGGGTTGGCTGGCGACGGCTCCGGTGGGAGGGTGCCGGACTGTGCCGCAGCCGCGCGGGCAGCAACGCAGGCGGCAGGTATATGTGACCTGGGATTTTTGGGGTTTGTGTACCCAGCAAGCCAATCGCCGGGCAGAGAGAGCAATAGCTGAAGCTTTTACTGCTCTTTAAGTTTCTTCATTGATTCCCTCGGTAACTGATTATATCACAGAAGTTATATAAAAAACACATTAAACGCCAACTAAATCAAGACTTTTCATGACTTTTTTCTAAAGCAATGAAATTCAGGACAAACACTATACTATGCATGGAGATCACCACCTGGAGAACAGAACTCTTCATTTCACACCCTGTCTTTCCAAATGGAACTAGAATGAAGTCGTGTGTTTTATTCATTTTATTATTTCCTGCACTATTTATATTGGCATTTAGAAAACATACGGCAGAAAATTCAAATTTACAACAATACTCTGCACTTCTGTATCGCCATCCATGTAATGATCTCCAAAGGCTTTATGAATGTGGCTGCACTTAAGCCTTATATTCCACACTGGACAGCTCATAATAATGTATGTAAGAATAAATTGCACTGGGAACTATTATCAGGGTGACTCTAATAGTGGGGGAAACTGAGGGACAGGGAAATTAAAAGACCACATATCAGAAAAGCTCTGAAGTTCTGCTGCTGTCTCCAGCCAACATTAGCAGAAGATGCAGCACTCCTCACCTATGAAAATCAGGCCCCATAAAAGATTTCTACGTAGTTTTGAATGATGACTGTAAGAAGTGGAGTCTAGAGATTGGGTGTTGCTGTCTGTGCTTTCCTCCTGAGAACATCCTTCACGCCAGCAAAGGTGGACGACTATGATCTCCTCCTCTTGAACAGATCACCCCAAATCATCAGACTGCACATTCGGCACCTGCTGGACGTTCACACTGGGTAGTCTTTCCTTATGTTTTTAATAAAAGACTTTTGAAGGCATTACGAAACTAAAGGGACTTATCTTGCTGAATTTCTCACCCGCAGCCTCCATTTGCTTTTCAGTTGTATAGCTTTGAATTTCCCAATTTCATAATACATCACCTTTTTCTTCACTGATATGGGATAAAAGTTCAAAATTTGCTTCCTTGCCATCTGCTTCTTGTTCTCAGCTGAGCCTATACTGATGTGGTCTGTGAAGTTCATGAACCTCTGCAGGCTCTGAACAGACTTGGACTGATTCATGTTGTATTACAGAAGTCTGAGCAAGTTCAGTTTTCTGTGAGTTTGTGTACGCCTCAGTCCAACTTAATCCAGCTTGATGTTCTAGTTCTTCCGAGTCTGTTGGTTCATTATTTTTTAAAACAGCAAATACACAGTATCTTTACGCAGGATGACTAAGTCAATGGAATGATGGATGGACAGGCAGACAGCTAGATAAGAATCACTTGAGATATGGGGCTTCTACTGAAATTCTTATTAGGATCAGTTAATTCTGACAATTTTGAAGTCATTTGGGTGGCACAGATTAAGGTTTAAGTTAATATTGTGAAGTTGACTTCTGTTATTTGTGAAAAAATACCATGGAAGAAAGAGGGGGAAAAATCAAGGAAATACAATCAAAATAGAAATGGTAAATGCTACAAAAAACCAAAGAGGGAACGAAAAAGAGAATTAAGTTAGGGTGAAAGTTAACATTTTTATATAACAGCCTTGCTTGTAACAACCTAATCTCAAATATTTTTAAAATGCTAGAAAAAAATTTGCTTCTAGAAAAAAGCAGCAATAAAAGAAAAAAAGGATCCTCCCTAGAGGAAAAAAACGACTTAAATAAAGGACAGAGTAATTTTGAATCAAACAAATACCATGAAACTAGAGAATAACCAGGACGGTTTGTGGACATTTCTGCATGCTGACTTTGCACCTCTTCAGCTCACGTTGCGGACAGTGCACAGAAATCCCCGTCTTTGCCCTTGGAGGTTCCCTTCTCAGGGAAGGCATTGGTGCTCGGGGAAGGAAGAAAGATGACTTTCAGTACCTGCTTGTGTTTAAGGCAGACAGCAGATGGACTTTGAGCTTGGGATGCCCGCAGCATGGTGCAAGCTTGTGCTTGCTCTTCACAGCACACGTTACCCTCCCAGAAGGAAGGCAAGTGGCCCATGCTGTCTGCGGCCTTGAGTCCCAGCCATGCCAAGAGGATGAATCGGAATCCACAGTTTGTATGTCGTAGCAGCAGATTCGGTAAGTCACTCTCAAATCCTTTTGCACAACGCGGCTTTCAGTACCTGAAGGGAATGTACTCATTTCCACAAACAGGATCAACTCAACAGTCTAGTGGGGGAAGGAAATGTCAGCAGCGTTCACACTTCCATATATATTATTTTTGTAAATCTGAGGTGCAAATTGTTTGTAGAATCTCAATTACACCCCTTATAATATTGTCATTTGCAATCAGCTCACTATGAAAACAGGGCTTTCAAAGGGTAAGAAAATCATTTGAACTTGTGATCTACAATAGATTTGAATATTCAGATAAGGTCACTGGTCAGAGCAGGGGTGACAGCTGTGGTCAATAAATAGGTTCAGTGAGACAAAATCTTTTTGTCTATGTGGGAATAGCCTAAAGAAGAGAGGTTCTCAAGAGGGATCAAGAGAGATTAAATTTAGCTGCGTCACCATTTTATTTCCAGGATGTTTAAGGCATGATGGAAGCCTTTGGTGTGGCCACCAGGCCAGTATGCTGATCCTGCTGACAGTGTCACTCTGGTGCCACCAGGTCAGATGTTCTGCTTCACTGTGAATATGAATCTGATGGAGAGCGATATCTTGTTTTGGCTTCCTGCTGATTGACTTTTGACAGGCTACAAGAAGACTTGAACAAAGCCAACTATAACAGAAATGACAAGTGGTTCTAACGTCCTCAATTCCTGGGTTCTTGGTGTGACATCTCTTTAAAGAGCCTGATAATCAAAAAATGCTGAGACCTTGGCTTCTGACAGTCAGGGTCCTACGTGTCACGGCTGAGCACCCAAAAATAGGGCACCCAGCACTACTAATAATATTTTAACATCATGGCTTTCCTTTCAACATCAGTGAAGAACCCGTCTCCTAATTAACTATAAACCACAGCACTGCTTGAAATTCACTGGTAAGCATGAGCAGTACTGTTAAGATCACACTTAAGAAGCTAAGGATGATTAACCTTTGCCTAGGTTATAAAATGGCCCATTTAAGAACTGTTGCTACTGAATATATCACCTTGATATCAATTGGATTATTGAGTGAGAAGTTATACATGATGTTTGGTATGATGATATATGTATGGTTACAAACTGTTTATGAGAAGTGGAAAAGCCAATAAAAGATTAATGCAGATTTAAATAGATTTTCCCTCTTTACCGTCTTCTGGGTTAATTTATGCATATGTAAGCCAGCTTTCATACACTTTAGAAAGGTGCCACCTTTCGTGTTGTACTAGAGAGACATCCTGCTGATGTTATCAATCAAATTACACTGGGGCCCAAGCGATGACATTTAGTTTTTATCTGCATTTCCACAATGTCTTTGTTTTTACGAGTTCAGGATAAAGTTTCCCAAAAGCTACTGAGAACAGGTTTTCAGCCTAAATTCAACTTCCTCCACAGGCACTTCTTAAAGATAGAATACTTAATTTTCTGAATCACAGCTATGGTTTCAGCCTGTAAACGCCTTCCTTTCAGTGCAATTTGTACAGATAAATATTTACCTGCCTTAAACATCAGACTTCAGATAACAACATAATTCTAACTTCTGGGCTAGAACTGCCATTTCAATGGACTGGGAGCCTAATCCTGGCCCTGTCGCTGACCTGGATGAACGTGGGCAGCGTGAACTGCACTGCTGTTCCTCCTCACCATCTTTTTCTGTCCAGCTTGTTTCTTGGAGGGGAACAGTCTCCTACTTTGTATTTGCCCCTGGGGGCTGTATTTCATGACAGAACTAATTCCTCCTAATAAAAAAAAAAAAAACCCTAAACATGATAATGATGGTGCTGTGATACTCAGGTGAGGTTTCCAGTTCTCCCAAAGTTCAGGAAGGCATCTGAAAGGGGAGGTTTTGGTTCAGACCCATCTCTGCTAATATGTACAGTCTTAAAGCTTTAACAAGACAGTCTTCTTTCAAATTTACAACAGCCTGTGTTTAAAAACCTGACAAAACCAAAATGTGCTCTCCATAAACTATACTGGCACAATTCGTGCAGCTGTAATGTAGGTTGTGTCAGCATTTCCATTATACTGTACATCGCTATTTTTCAGGGGTTTAGATCTTGGCTATAAAAATCCACCTGGGGTTGAGAGTTGGCAAGTTGGAATTTCAGCAGGGGAATGATTTTTTCCAACTAAATTTGAAAAATAAATTCCATTAAAACTGTAGACAGCCCAGAAGAGCTATGTTTGAGGATGCTTCTGTTTTCCACAGTTTCATTAATATTTTTCAAATTTCGTCAGTATTTTTACCACCTGTTTTACAGATCAATAGCTAGATTCATTCTGGCTAGAATTCCATCTACCTCTGTAGTTTCACACCTAAAATTATTCTGGTCCCATGTTACTTATATAAATAAATATTTTTTCTAACTTTTTTTTTTTCCCGCTTGTCCCTACTTCTATGCAGAGATGCCCAGAAGGTAAAGAGAGTGAATCCTGCCATGGTGCAGAGTGAGCAACACTGCAGACAACTGTGATCTGCAGGGTCATCCGCACTGTGCTTTCCTCAAAGCTGTCAGTCTCTGGAATTACAATATTTCTAGTATTTTCACAATTTTGCACCGTTGTTTGCAGACACAGAAAGCAAAACTGCTCCCTGAAGCCTGTGGTTTTAAGATCCCCCAGTAGATCCACTAAAATCTGGCTGTCATGCTCCCGTCACTAACACAGCATCATGGCAGGCACGTAAAAGCTATCGGCAGCTCTTCTTCCCTGGAAAGATTAGGCTCTGGGTTTGCTTCCATTTATATGCCTAACTGCAAGCTTTTGGGAGTTCTTGCCATTTTATTTTCCTAGAAGATTTATGGAAAGTATTCCAACCCAAGAACCACGTAACCATCATGTAGTATGTATCATGCAATACCTATTTTTCTTCCACACTGCAAGGGTGTCCACAAGTCTAAAATTATAAAACAAGGAGCAGAAAATATAGATGAAGAAAACTCTCAAATTTACTGATACTTTCAGGCAACGTAATACCCAGCTTGTGTTATATTTTTTTCCCACTGATGATCCTTAGAGATGGTGAAACTGCCATAACTACAAGTATGGGGCAGTAGCTCCTGCTTTCAATTCCAGGGGACTGGTTAAGATGAAAGGGATTAGAAACACTAAAATCAAGGTTCACAAATAATCAGCTATTAATTTTCATTATTAGCCTTTTCTATTTTAATGATACTCCTATTCCTCAGTGCTTGATATATGGAGGGAAATGCAATGTAAATACGTAGAATCAAGTTGTCCCTTTTGATAAAAAAGGCCGTATGTTTCACATCCAATTGCACCTAGCGACTATTCATAAGGTAGTAATTTTGAAAATATGCCTCTATTCATAGTGTAATATCCAAACAGCCACTTGGCAGAGCCGTAGTCTTGATGACTTACTACATTTCTAATTCCCACTCTTCAATTTTAGAACAACTAACATACTCCAGTTTCTACCTTCCATTAGATTAATATTTGTGCTTGATTTTGGAACTACCAACATCAGGATATTTCATTTAGATAAAGGATCTAAATCTATTTTTCCCTTCAGCAGACTTCAATAACTCCTACCAGTGCTGCAGGTGTGGAAGTGAAGGATTACTCCGTGGAACTTCTGCTGCCGAGGTCTCCACTGAGCCCCGGCACAATTAAGTACGCTGTGCAAGGTCAGGATTTTATCTTAAAGGCTGGAAGAGACGAGTCAGCAGAAACTCTTCCAGGCTGTGATAGCCGTGGAGAACAGCAAGTGAAGTGCTCAGAATAATGAGCTCCTCAAACCCTGTGATAGTTTATGTCTGATTCATCAGACAGTCAAAATGCAGATCCACGGCCAAGGAACACATTTTTTTTGGAAGGGATCTACTTATAACCAGAGAAAGGATTAGTCTCCTGTGTGGCCACAGACCTTTGGCGAGCATCCTCGGGCTGCCCTCAGAACATGGCAACCTGTTTGGGGCTTGAGTTTATTTAATTTCTTCCCAAATCACAGGCTTAGGTTTGCTTGTATTTCTGTCCAGTAGGCTCTTTTGTCCCTCAGTATCACTCTGGATTTATACCGGAAAGTATTTCAAAGCTGGCCTAAGTAGGAATTAACCCCATTCTTAGCGAGCTCTCCTAGCAATACCATTTATTCCCACCTGACCTTTTAAGAATGCACACCACTTGTAATCAAATGAAATCTGCTCCGGCAGTGCCTTAAGATGTGCCCATCTTTTACCCTGAATTTCTAAATAAGACCACAAACTATGTAAATGAACAATCTTCCTTTCTCTCCAGGCTGCTGTCTATATAGATTTTCAAGCACCATAGCTATATTCCATACAGCTGCATCTCCGTTCACTTGGAACGGATGGAAAAACCTTTTCGATTAATGGATTTCACTATGTTGGAGACTTACAGTGTAATAAACATGCATTTCTGTTACTATAACGAAGTGTAAGCCAGAATTTGCATAAAAGGTTGGTGGCAAAGCATTTAGATGATGGGAGACGAGAAAGTTGGGCTGGACAGAATAGCAGTGGGGTATGAAAGTGATAAATAAAGAGTAGGGAAAGCACAGGTAACATGGGCAGGTTCTTACTGATAGTAGGAGGTGGCAGCAGAGAAGAAATGAACTGGAGTTTTTACTGGATCCCAGCTTTCCCAAAGTATCTTTATACACAGGGCCAGATTGCAGGTTCTTCCTATTTTTCAGAAGGGAGAGTTAAGAAGACACTGTAGGAAACAAATCCAGCAAGAAATGGGTAGGAAAGGGTTTTACGGAGAGCTGGAAGCCAGCTCACCTGGCTGGAGTGAGAAAGCAGAGGAGAAAAACAAGGCAAGAGTGCAAAGACAGAGCTCAGTGGGACTGGTCTCACCTGAAGCTGCTCCTGCAGCCTTGTGTTTATAACCAGGACAACAGCAGGAATCTCCTGCTATTTGTAACACTCAAGATAATTCAGTGGCTTGTTGAAGACCTTCTCACCGTCCTGCTCCCCCGAGACCAACGCATTAATGGGGTCACAATGGTAACATGCCCCTTTGCCACAACAACCCCGTTTTACACAGGGGCACTCTTGCCTGAAAGCATGTTGTTACCATCTGTAAAGCTTTGTAGAAACGCACAACAGTGACTGCTGATGACACAGCAACCCATGCAAGAGCAGGTAAGGTGGGCTACACTAGTTGAAAGGTGCCAGAGAGCTATTAGAAAAGTCATAGCCTTGCAAACAACCCCTCTTTCTCATGACAGCAGGTGGCAAGAGGTCATGGTAAAATGCTCCCCTTGCCCTCGGAGTACCTAAGGTGAGGAGAAGCAAAGATCTCGGAGCTGATCTCACAGACAGTAACAGTTTCAGCAATGGTTTGGTTCCTGGATCTCACCTCCCCAGACAGGAGATGAAAAGCAGTAGGGACCAGTGCTTGGAGCCAACCCTGCTGATCCTGTGAGTGAAAGTGCAGACTGCTCAGCACCACATCTGTATGTGACGCTTCACACATTTATTGGTCCTCACCGGAAAAAAACCTAACCTAAAAAACTCTGAGAGAGCCAGCCAACTTTAATAGGGTTGAGAGGTCCTCCTTCAGGCTAAGTAACACATGAGCAAAGGCAAGCAATACTAACAGCTAGGCACTTTTGCAAAGGATGTCTTTTCTAAAGCAAAAAAGCAATTATAGCTAACTGAATATTTCAAAAGGAGTAACTTACTCATCATCTTGCACCATTTTTCTGTTCCTATGTTGCTCATCAGTGTAACATGTGTCTGCACACAAATGTAACCATTACTCCCAATTTCCATCACCTATTGTCACCTAATCACTCGTGGCCAGCAGATCTCTTCTGTACAGTTCGTAATGTTTCAGTCAGAGGTGCGTTACTCTTGCTGCTCGTGGATGGGGGTGTTTCTGCTGTTTGGATGGCTTATATGATTGACTGACACGATGGCACTAGTTACAAATTTTACAGAATAGACTTTCTGAAAGGTATGCTAGGTGAATTTTCAAGCTACGAGTTTGGTTTGGGGCAGCTGATGAACTAAGAGGGGCAAAAGATCTTCAGTGTTTCCAAAATGCCTGGGGAACACGTGTGAATCAAACTTCTGCGTTTGGTGTGATCTGGGAAAGAAAGTGCATGGGACAAAGCTGCATCCCGGCTAGCAGCCTTTGCCACGCCACAGCCTTCACTATCACAAAGGAGGCTCACCTGGAAAGAAAACACAGAAAGCCTAAACACTGCGCTACAACTGGCTGTCAGTGGGTTTCATTCTGAGGCCAGGTGCCAACCAGCAGTTACCAGAATGTAAAAAGTACCTCCAAGGGGCACTACTGGCATTTCAAGGCTATTCAAAACGTCCGTAAAGTGACTCTGCACCTCTAGTGTCCCTGGTGTAAGACAGCCACAGCCACTGCTCTGCTGCGTTCATTCCACTTACACTGGCCTGCAATCGCTGTGAGTTCAAGATCTGCCAAAAGCACACCTTTAAGAGTTTCAGCACTACTAGCAGAGCTTTAACACGTCACTTCTTCTTGTTCCTATTTTTTCCTGTTTTAAGATATTTCACATAAAATTAAAAAAATATTAGCCAACAGTATGTGGAAAAGCCCCAGTGCTTCTTCCACCCCATTGCCAAAAGAGGTTCAACGTTCAGATTACAGGTCCAAATCAGAGGCTGAATTTCCCTGAAGAGGGTAGGTGCTCCTACGCTGGGTTGCAGCCTCTCCAATTTCCAGTAGTTATTTTGTACTACCGCTGGCTCTTTCCTCTCCACAGGGGAATACAGCCTGGTTTCCATGTTTCTCTCCTAAGAAGTATTCATTTTAAAGAAGACTCGTGCAGCTTGATGTTAGGCTGGGAACGCTGGTCAGAAATTGCTGCTCAAGGATGCCTGTTATTTTATAGCATTTTCTTTCCCCCTGTAACACAACTGGATGTTTGAGCCAGCGGCGGGAAAGACCATCATCTACCACATTTGTCACCAAGCTTGATAGATAGTATTCCCAAGTCAATGCCATAAATGCTGTTTGGAAATTGCAAAGCCAGGCTGCTGCCGCTGCTGGTCTGGCCAAAAAGAATTAATTTATAATCATGAATATAAATTTCATAGATAGTATTATTGTCATTCTGCTTTTGAGTTATAGGACATATGGGGAGTGGCTTGTGGAGCAGAAGCAGTGTCACCATAATTCAGTGTAATTCCGTTGACAATCGTTCTATCTATCACGCAGATATAAATCAATCAATTTCCTACATTAAAGGGACAGACCTCACCTCGCAGAAGTTGGGGGAGAAGAAGGGGGGTCCAGGTGTTGTTGGTTATGCTGACTAAGGCTGGTTTTATTGCAGATGTCAGCCCCACTTCGTGAATGTATTTCCACTGTACACTGATCAACTGAATGATGCTTTCCATGTGGCTACAAGCACGTTTTTTAAGAAATCACACATCGTTCATTCAGGTCCATCTTCCGTCTCTGCTGCCCTCTGCTACACATTAAATTACTGGACTTTCTAAATGAATGATAGTTGACAAACTACTGTAAACTTACTGTCCTGACTGAAATGACATTAATTCAACTGGAGCCCAATATATTCAAAGGTCTCTCTGAAATGCCATGAATTAGGGAGCAGATCTTCTCTATTAATGTGTCTTAGTCCCTCCCAAAGGCTACCAGCCTCAGGGAAAAATAAAAGACAGTAGAGCCTCAGTGCCACTGAGCAAGCATGTAATGGCTTTGCGAGCACACTGCTGGGAAGAAGAATGCAGGACTCTCAGGAAGTAATAGCTTGCGTGGGGAGGAAGAGCCTCTGCGACCAATGCGAAGGCATTTTGGAAAGCAGAGAGTTATACAGTTAAGCAATCTATTGTTCACCGTAATGAAAAAGCATGACTATTCATGAGTGTGTTACAGTGTGTAGTTTGCCAATTACCCAATCAAGGGACATGCTCATTCAGCCATGAGTGAGGGCAGTACCCATAATATTTTATTGCTATTAAGCCTCAACTTTGCATGTTTTTATATAGACTATAGGGTGTTTAATAGCCATGCAAAGCTATGACTTTCTTGCATACATTACAGATGGGCATAAGAGGATAAATCCTACTGCAAACTGCCTACACTAACCCTTCCTTTATAATTGAAAATATGTAGCTGTGCAATATTGTGTCACTTGGAGTTGTCTGAATGGGTCACGTATGCAAGATCTCATCCGTTTTGTGAAAATGTTAAAAAGCTCTGCAGGAGGTAGTGTCACGGAGTCGACCACAGGAACGAAACATTTGGGTTGAAATAAAGACGTCATTTTTTAAAAGTCAGGAAGGAAAATTATGTCCAGAAAAATAAACAGTAATCCAAAATGGTAAAAGAGAACGAGTTGCTTTTGGCAGAAGGAGATTTAAATACATTCCCATAGTTTAGTGTCATCCATTTGGTTTTATAATTGCAGGGAATAATATTTCAGATACTAATATCCTCAGAGACAGGGTCAAGCTACGAAAGCTGCTTTCCCTCTGAATCAGAACCAGGGAGACGTCCGAGTGTTCTGACCTACCCTCCTGGATCAGCTGCGTGTGAGAAGAAGACGTATTCCCAGCCTGAACCTGGATCAAGTAACTTTGACGCCTGGGATCGTTACAGTGTGAGGCTCTGCTTTGTGTCCTCTCCAGTTCACACATTCATGGTTAATTCGCTCGTAGACTTACACATGAAATTGAAATGCTAACTATTTATCTATACTCTGATATTTATACCCTGGTATAAGCAGGTATGTTTACTTTTGTTAATTACTTCTATTTCTAGGAAACATCTATGGTTTGAGGTCTGCTGTCCTCTTTAAGAATGGGGCAATTACGATACTTGACTTCCCTGTAATGTCAGATTTTTCCTGCTCTTTCACAGAGTGGAACCACTCAATGGTGTCAACTATTTTTTGACTTTGATAAAAATGTATTGAGAGTCAAGATCATCTCTTAATAGTTCACATTTCTATTTAATAACCTGCTGCAATGTCAAAAGATACAACCATCATATTGCAGTTCCAAGAAGTATTATGCACTGCCATCCTATCTATTGATGCACATCAGACATGTCCATGTTATTCCATATTCTGTCCATTCCAAAGAAAGGCTAAAGGAGACAGAGGGTGCAGATCTTGTTAGGTACAGCCTCTGACACTATCACTATCAATTGTCTTTTGCTAGCACTGATCATCACCTCAATTATCTGGTGTCCAGCCTACCTGATAGGTTTTTGCAAACTATAACTCTTCTGTCGATGAACATGGAATAATGACAGCTAGGGGCAGATGGACAGAATACAAAAGAGATAAACCTAAAAGTATTACACATATATACACACAGATGCAAACATCTGTCTGCGTCTCTAAATTAATCAATCAAAAGCTGCGACAATTCAGCACATCTTGTTCTCTTAAGATGCAACGTTAGAGTATACAAACCAGAACTAATTGAGTTAAAAATGCCCTAAATGGTTCTTTTTCTCTTCCTCTTATTTCATTCTCAAGGCTGTTACATGTACAAAAGGTCTTAGAATACAGTACCCAAAACCACACCTGATAAATAATGTTTGGCAACTCATTCAGAAACCGTTATTGTACGTGTAAATAACAGGAAAAGAAAACCGGGTTTGTGAAAGTATGTTTGGCATGATTTTAATTTAAGGGTTTTTTTTTTTTAATAATTCCAACACCACGAGCTTGAATCAAGAACTGAGAAAATCCAACAAGAACTTGTAGATAGCACACTGCCATTTTAGCTGTAAATTTTTACCTATGCAATATTTCCCACAACATGAGAAAATGGATTTAGTGCAATATTAATTGAAGTTTTGCCAGTATAAGGTTCATGGGGTTAATTTGAAAAGAATACATTACCAATATATTTATAGCATTTAAATAAATTAGGATTACACTTCACACATCAATAACAGCTGTTAAATAATATTTTTATTCTATGTAAATTCTATCCATTCATCTCTGTTGTATAACAAATGACCATAATTATGGTGCTTCATTGGTAGGAAGGTCATTGGTAATCTTGTAATTTCTCATTGGTGTAAAAAGAGAAAACAGAACTGTTTGTGATGAATGTATTCAACCTTTTGCATACTTTGGTGCTTGGGACTATGCATTAAAATGCAGCAAGAAATTAAGTTCTTCACTTACACAGCATTTTTAATCTAGTGCTGTTGATTTGTTATAACTAAGGCATTTACAATGCTTTCTCAGGGGACTTTTTCCTGTATATTTTGTATTTCTTCCTTTGAAACTAATAAGGTTCAAACATTCACAAAATTCCCCCCCTTCCAAAAAGCCCCACCATGGCCAGAAATCACAAACTCAGAATGACTAGAAGCTCCAGCCTTTTAACCTGCAGCCCGTATTTTTTTTGGATTACTGAAAAATAATCAAATCAATGTCTCAAAATCGAGTTGTAAAGAACATGTGAATAAAAGTGAGAAAGCAGACGACCTTCTAGTAGTCTTTGAATTGAGATTACTGAGATAGATAGACTGGTAAACTGAGATTTTTTTTCCTAATTCTTAGCTTTATAGAGAGATTTGCTTCTTACTTCTAAAAAGGGAGGAATCCCAGTGTTTCTTAGAGGACTCCAAAGATATTTAGGAAGAGGCATTTCCCTGCTCTAAAATAGCTAATATGATTCCTGTAAGAAAATCTTCTGTTTAACTTACTAAAATATACAATATCTTGTCTAATTCAAATGCAAACTTTTATAGTTCTCATTGTATAAACACACATTCTGTTTTCTAGTGGAATATACAGTGATTGTATGGGCTTTACATACGGGAAATGAAGATACTATATTGATTGTTAATTCATAGAAAAATGCTAGAAGGAACAGTGCTCTATACCTGGAGTATCACTGCAAACACTGATGCTGGAAAGGTGCTCAGAAGCAGGGATTCATGCAAAGGGAATTCTTATTAATGAAGCTTGATTTAATCCTATTATTCTAATAAAGTGTAATCAATTGACACAGAAAATCTGAAGGTCTAGTTCAGCTGCTGATTAGAGTGTGGTTGTTTTTAAGACAGTGGATACAATGAAAGAGAAGTAAGTTAATAAGCTTTTGGTCCGCTAATCCACACTTCCTGGAGTGAGTTTGAGTTTTGAAGAAGGGCAATTTGGAAGCTGTCTTAGCATAAATCTAAAGCGAGTCTGTGGCTGTCTAGGGGCAACAAGCCCCTCAGCATTCACCAAGACACGCTTCAAGGAGATTCTACTCTTAATCCAATTTACTCAGCCGAATAAGTCCCACTGCTTCAGCTTGCCAACAAATTAAAATCCAGCTTCATAAAAACACCTTGAATTTGGAAGGTATTGGCTGGCCTGCTAGACTTGAAACTTCATTTATTCTGGCTAACTTCTCAATTATCTTCCCAGCAGTGGAGATGTGTAAAAGTGCAAAAATCAATAGGATTCTATTCCCTTTCTATTGGAAAGGGAAAAATTAATGAGATAGGACACTCTCTTAATCAGAAATAAATGTTTTAATTCAGATAATGACATAGTTTTCCCTCGCTGAAGGATGACAAATGCTGGGCTGCACCCCCAGCAGAAGCAGTTTCAATTTTATTGTAAATATAAAAGGTATTGATCGGTGAGATGCACAAACCCTATTGCTTACAAAAGCCATTCAGGGGGACTGGGAAAACTATTAAGCACTGGGTCAGAAATCAATAAACAACACTGAAATGTAGCAGAGGTCGCCCTAAGGCTTCGTGGCATCTTAGAAAGCCAAGTGGCAGAAATAGTGACAGAAATGTCTCTTGTGGAGCAATGTTAGGGATGAAGGGGTCATGCGTTTAATCTCTTCGGAGCTTTGACAGGTCTGTGGAACAGAACTAATGTAGTCTTTCCTCGCTCCCTTTGATTTAAATACATGCTGATTCATCCGACAGCTGAGTGCAATGACTGTTTTGGGTCGTGCAAATATATTGGCTCGGAAAATATTGCAGGAGCGTTTTGGTCCAGCTCTGCTTATGTAAACGGGACTTTAATTTGAGCTTTGTTTGCCCTCTTTAGAAAAATGCGAATACAAAAGCACAAACAAAGAAGTCTCTGAAGTCAGGATCTTCCAGCATGCAATTTTAAAGACAAATTTAAAGATAACAGTTAAAGAGGTCAGATGTAGAGATAAAAACAACTTTAAAAAAAAAAAAAAGTATTTTTGCACCATAAAAGTTATCCAATATGACATTATCTGGAACAGTATAATGAACAGCTTCTTTTTCCCTTTCTTCTTAACAGATGCTTTCATTTAAAAAGGTTGTTTCCTGTGCCAAAAATCACTTACCATCACTGAACAAATCACAATCACCCCAAGTACCTGCTCTCTGGTGGTCTTTAGTTTGAAAGTGCCACATCTGATCCCAACCCGAATCTCTTAAAATACACCGAGGACCACATTTAGCACACACAGCTACCGCTCCATAAATACACAGCAGAAACCGCCTTCAATGAAGAGAAACACCAGCAAAAGCAGCGTCTGTTCACCGAGGTGGGAGCTGATTTTTCGCAGAAGACATTGATTTGAAAGGCTTAAAGCAGAGTATTGAAACTTTTAACAACATCATTCCAGAAGCAGAGTCAGAGCCCCAAAAAAATAAAAACAAGTGACTGTACCTTCTGCTCTGGGAAATGCAGCTTCCCCCTTGACATGGATATGATTATAAGATTGGTTAGGGTCAGGTTACCCATCAGTAGGTGAAGTGTTCAGGTGCTGAGGATTTCAGTTTCATCTCACCTCAGATATTATGTCAGCTCCATGTCATTTTCATCACGGGGAATGATTTGAGGGCTTGCCGTGTCCCCTGTTATTGCGGTCACTTGACCTCAGATGTAACTTCTGTTTAATACCAGCATTTTAACAAAGCCTAGGAGTAGCGCACACACGGCGAGCCACCACTTGACCTTTCCCTGCCTGGAAGACGCCAATTGGCTCCGGCCTTGGGTTCCGCTGCCCCCTCCATTTGCAACAAATGAATGTTAAGGCCTCAATGAATTGGCTCACATTTGAAGTTATATTTTTTCATTGCCACAAGCGGTTTAAAATTGAATCCCCTTTCTATACTTTGTCCTGAAGTAATGGTATTTTTCCTTTTGCATTTGGTTTGGGAGCATAGAAACGGGTTTGTTCTTAACAACAATATTCAGCTCCGCCATGTGCTAATTTTAAGCACATGGTATTAAAGGAGGACACGTGCCTTTGCTCTATAAAAAAGATCACTCTATGTTTCTTAATGAAACTGTTTCCTCTTCTTTATTAAGCATGCCTGACTAAATCTGGAAAGTAAGTAGAAAAACTTTTTAAAACCATTAAGAAGTATATGTTACTTTTAGTCCCAGTATAGCAGGTTAGTAATCCAATGCCCTCACTGATGCAAATACGTTGTTATCACTCAGCAATTCATTAATCGCAGCTCATGTCATATAAATACATTAACTAGAGTGGCCTCCTGAGATGTGGCCAGTTTAAGTGAACAACAGACTTTTTACACTCGTTATTATTCTGACTGTGATCACTGCTCAAGCAAACAACCATGCTGGGGATGCTCCTAAGAGTTCCTTCTTTTTTAGTGCACCTTCCCATGCTGGACAAGCCACTGTGCTCAACATCTAGGTGCTATTAAAAGGCTGACTGGCTTTACCAGAATTTTTCCACATGTGCTTGGTGACAAGAGTGAAGTAAATGTTTAAGAATGAGGAGATAAGGGGAGAGTGGAAGCTGCCTTGTTAATATGGTGCCAATTAGTAAAATTTGGCTGAGATTAGTAGCCTGATTTTCAAAGGTACGATTTGTTCAGGTGTCTGAACATGGATTTAGCAGCAGCGGTAGCCTGTCTGCACTACCACACTGTGACCCTGGAGGAGCAGACCTGGAGTGCAGCAGTGGCACCCGTGTTTCAGGCGGGGCTGTTCGGGGCTCGCTCTGGCCCTGTAGCAGCCAGCGCACTCCTTGAGCGGAGTTTCATCCAGAAGGAGCCCACCTGCAAACTCCAAGACCTCTCTGCAATGCCAATCAAGGTGCCATAGGTGAAGGAAGCTTCAAAAGTTCATTCCTGACTCAAAATTAATTGCTAATACAGGTGCAGCGTCATGCTACTTTGCCAACAAGCCAACATACAGGGACCAAGGACTCCATGGACGTTCAGTTCTAGACTTCTCTACTCATATTACTGAGAAGACGTCTCTAAAACAGTGTACGTTGAGGCAGTGAGGGTTTCTTTAATGACGCAGATACCATTACACGGGGAAGATCACAAGGCCTGTACAAGCCACCCCAGAGAGCCTATTTTCCAGCACTCCTCACTAACCGGGAACAAATTCAAACATGTGAGATGATAGGCCCATAACGAATGTTCTCAGCTCTGTTACCTTCCTAAAAAGTAGTGAATTAAACTAAAGTAATTATCTTTAAAATTAAAACACAAAATGCAGTACGCTGTCTTCTGAAAGGAAGGCATAAGATAGAACAATCAGTCATTCAGTTCAGCAAGCAGTCTGGCCTCCCTCTCTTTACCCTAATGAGTACTCTGGGTCTCTCCATAATCCATCTTCATATCCCTATTATGCCAGACCCACCAAGCTCTCATATATGAAACTCTTAAAAATAACGGCTTAAAAATATGGCAGTTCTAACAGGACAAAAGCATACTTTCCAAAAATTCAGATTTCCAAGCAGCCACTTGACTCCAGATGCTAAGGTTTTCAAAAACATACTAAATGTTGCATGACCAAGACAAAATCATGAAGGCTGGAAGTGCTGCAGTTGCTAATCCTGCTTGGAAGATTTCTGGGCTGGAAGCGTTTAGTGCAAAACATACCTTATTTCCTTGGGCTGACTTTCAATGAAAATCGCCAGTAATGGGGAGAGAGACTGACAATGACTCATGGTCATTACTAAGATCCTTCAACAGGCATTGGAAAATACCACATTTTCAGAAAACATTTATAATATTGACAGTTTTTCATTAAATGCACTATACTGTTTGTTTTAAAGTGATCACCTTATTAAAGCAATCTTTTGTGCAAAAAAATGAGACTAGGATAATTTCTTCCATTATTCCCACAGTTGGGTTTACCCTGAGTCAAAAAGAGAAGGCAGGGCAAAAGGGCTAAACATCTCCCACCCGACACTGTCTAGTGAACACCATCACCTGTGTCCCAAGATAAGAGGAAGTCTTGCATCGTCCCTCAGCAGTATCAGCCCAACCTTGTAACCAAAGTGTGCCAACTAGCCCACTTCATCCTTTAATTCTTCTGTAATTCTAAATATTTGGTTACAGCCTATCTTTCCAGTATGGCTTGTTCAGTAAACCTGTGGATTTCTACCTGGGACAGCTATGCGATGCTCTTTCCCAAAGGAATAATAAAGAGTCACTATCGTAGGTAGAAATTCTGAGAAGAAATGAGATGCTGTCTTGTCCATCTGATGTGGACTAACCACCAGTGTGAATAGTCTCTTCTCTCTGTAACTAATATGTGACCACACAGCTCCTTCCAGCAAGAGCAGTACTGCCTGCATACTGCAAAAATCAGTTCATTAAAGGTTCAATGTAAGAAACTTGAAATATAGTACACCATTAGAGGTGAGCTTCATAATTCCTGCCCCATGCATTTTTCTTTGCTTTTTAGCTTACCCAGTATGGGACGAAGCTCTGAAGAACTGATCTTCATGGCACAATGGAGCAGCTGAACATTTCCTCTTCAGGTGTGTCATACGACCAACCACACACCCTAAGTGCCCAGAGAGGAGCCTGGGGAGGTGTTTGGGGCAGATCGAGTGAGCAAAATTCTCTTGCTATACACCAAGCTGGAAAGAAGTCAAAGCTGACACTGTGTGTCTCCTGCTCCTCGTTTTGGGCCTTTGTGCTTCAGACGGGGACCCAAAGACTAAGACTTTCTCCTGCTAAATAAAATCCTGATCAATGCACTTAATAGCTATCCTACATACAAATATTTCTTCAGCTTTATTTAACAGAGAAACCAACTGAAGATTATTATTTTGCTATCCTTATCTTTTATAGAATAGAGAACGCTTAAATCAATAGCCATTAATTAGAATAACTCGGTGGGGGGAGCATGTGTAGGACATTACAGGGCATCCCATAGGCTCCTGCTAAACTGAAGGTCCAAACAACTATTTCCATACAGGACAGGAAAGCCAGGTTTTACCAAAGAAATTATACTTGATATTTCCCTGAAAAGATCTTAAGAAAATGTGCAGCTTTGACTACAGACGTATCCTCCTTCATGGCGGCGTTCTCATGCTTCACCCAGCCCTCACTTGTCACCCTGAAGTCCAACCTTATTTACAGCACTAGTGATAAAATTTTCTTTAAATTTAATGAGATTAAATATGCCCTTCTCTCACATTAAATGAGAAATTTTAACAGTGCATTCTGGAAGAAGGACAAATTTAACCATCAGCTTAGATTTAAATAATTTGCTGAATTAGCACTTAGATCTTTAGCTTTCTTTTAGGCTTTACGGGCTGTACTCTGACTGCGCAACAGTTTCACTGAAGAAAACCCAATCATCAGTAGTTGAAGCAGCATCAGAAGCAGGACCACAGATTAGCTACGGTTTATAGTCCCTGCTCTATTCTCCCACACTCTTTCATTTTGCTACCCTTCAAATTAGAGAATACCACTCATTCAAAGAGCCGTTCATACTTGTTATCTTTTCCATAAACACTGCCAATTATTTAACTTTGAAAAGGTAACAGTTATAAAGTACGTACTGATACCTTTAGGGTTTCAAAATGCAACTTAAGTCCTGCTTTTGATTCACTCTAATAAATTAGCTATATTTCATCTGCTCATGTAATGCAGCCTCTGCTGTGCCGTATCACGGCAGCTGCGTAGCAGCCCTGAGAACAGCCATTTAGCACAGTGAAGAGCACTGCTGAACTGACTTGGGGTGGGGGGACACACACAACACTGGGTGGGACATTCAGGTAATGCAATACCTTCCTACTACAACCATTTACGGCCTAGATCCCGATTTTCTTGGCTGGAATTTCCTGGATGCGGCCCTCTGAGCATTTCTACTCGGTAGCGGGGGTGTGCTAGGGGCGAAGGGAGAGTGGCTGCAGTGCTGCTGAGCTAGTGGGAAGCCTGTTTCAGAGCCCCCAGTTCAGGCAGAATTGGAGCGATGTCATCTACCTCTCGGATATGTCACTACTCCTGTACTGCAGCAAAGCGCACGGCGCTCTGCCTCATCCATCTGCTGCACCCCAGCGCTCTGCAGTGCTCTTGGTTTAATACCAGCAATAGAAACTTCTTGCCAGCTCCACAGTACCACTCCTGGTTACGCTTAGAATATTCTCCGAGTTCAGGACTGGCCCAGGTCAGCCCCATTTACTCTTATTTTTAAGAACTGATATTACCAATGGCAACCTAAAGCACAGCAATTGTAGGTCATACGGATTTTAAGTGGTGCC
>NC_046190.1:41277716-41402003 GCF_011004875.1 Balearica regulorum gibbericeps | reverse complement strand
CCAGCAGACCACAGACCAAGATCCTTGCCTTAAGACTAGGGAGAGCTGGACATTTCTCACCGTTAGACTCATGGATTTCACATGACCTCACCTTTACACTTCCAGCCATTTCACCACCTCTCTCCTGCCTCACCCTTGCAGGTCAGGACTACACACAGGACAGCAGCCAGCACTGCGAGTTTCTCCAGCGCCAGGCTGGGTTCACAACACAGCTGGACCACAAGCCTTCCAAGACACAGACATGAGACACTGCAGGTCTCCCCAGTTCTCTGCTCGAAAGGCAGCATCACTTTTCATGAGAGTTTTATAGGGTGACAACACACCCTTCCAGCTCTCAAACAGAACTCACGGAAGGTGAAGTGCTTTGCACTCGCTCCATATTTTCAGGGCTTTCAAGAAGGTGTGTTCGGGGGGCAAGCTGCTGTGAGTCTCTGCAGGAAGAGACACAAGGACCTGCTGCTGACCTGTGGCTCCCGTCAGCAGCAGAGCCCTCTGGCTCTCCAGCCCACACTTTCCCACCTTGTATGCAGGAGTTCTCTCTCAGCTTTCGGCCGCTACTTGAACGGCTGCCTGTGCCCTGCTCCTTCTCTGTCTCCCTTCCTACCCCATCAGTGAAGGGTGAGCTTCCTGTCAGTCTAGGCTGAGCCCAACGCCTCGGGCTACACTGTCACCCCCCTGCTCACCTATCCTAGGATAGGGTCACTAAGAAGAATTAGCAGCTAGGAACTCTACCTATAGCCATGGCCAGCCTCTAAAGGAGTAAGAGCTCAGCCTAGAGCTCTCAAGGTCTGGACCAGCCTATACTTTGATCCTGTATCTACCTACTGCGTGATCTGTCCCGAAAGTCAAATCCTAGTTACCTTTGAGAGAAGATGGAAGTTGAGGAGAAGTGGGCAGTAAACCCAGAGAAATGGTTGGAAAACAGTAGGCGTGCAAGGAGCGAGGGAAGGAGCCGAGTTATGCCAAAGGACAGCTCAGCCCAACTGGCTTTCGCTGGCCCGCTTTTCAGCTTATAAAGCCCTGGTGCGGTGAGGTCACAATCGCCGGGCGGGTGCCACATCACTGCCCCTTTGTGACACGGGGCTGCACGGGGACGTGTCCCCTCAAGGCCACCCAGCTGCCAGGGCCCAGGCACCTGCCACAGCCATCAGCCGCTGCGCTTCCCCACCGCTGCTGGCCAAGGGCTCTTTATCCGCCAGCAGAGCTCCCACCTCTTCCCTGTGCCGCACCAGCCGGATGAATAAAAACCTGCCCAGGGCTGTAAGCGTGCCTGTTCACTGCTTTGGCTGGAACACTCCGCATGCTGAGGCTTCTGTGCCACTCTTCCCAGGTACAGGACCCTGTCCGTGAGACTCGTGGAGCAAAGCACCTGGTCTCTTAGAGGTTCATTTCCAATGAATTTGTCCTGCCCCTGAGATACAGCCCTATGAGGTCTCTGAACTAGCGCTACCAAAGAGAGTCCTTCAGCAACAGTGCTGGGTTGACCTTGTCTGGCTGCCACGTCCCCACCCAGCTGCTCTCTCACCTTGGGGATCCAAAAAACTCTTGTGGGTGGCTTTTTCGCATCTTCACATTTTCTGCTCCCTCCAGGGTCTCTTAGCTTTCTATTTGCCACAGCTTTGCCAGATTCCCCCTCGGGGTGGCTGGACTGGCAGTTTTGCTCCTGCCCCGCTTGGCTGCCCCAGTTTTGGGCTGCTTGTTATTGCTGCCCCACGTCAGCTGGTGGGTTTGGCCCCTGCCCTGCTCAGGGATCCAGACCTGGGACAGGGCAGGTCTGTGCTGGGAGGGGTTAAAGGGATCTAGTTTGTACTGGGACAGTGGCAAATCTGTGCTGGGGGAGTTATGGGGATCCACTTTGTCCTGGAAGGGGGCCCAGGATGTAGTTGGAGGGGTTCGTAGAATCAGAGAATCAGCGAATGGTTTGGCTTGGAAGGGACCTCAAAGATCATGTAGTTCCATCTGCACGGGGAGCGATAAAAGCCACGAGGCCCCCGCCACTGCCCAAGGGACAGCACGGAGTCAGCGGGACAGCAGGCAGCCACGGCAGTATGTATGGGGCACTTGGCCTGCTTGCCGCCCGCCTTGGCCAATTTGGGCAGCACCTGGCAGGAGACGCGGCCCGGCGGCAGCGGCAAGCGGGTCAGAACGACCCGGGGCTGCCTCCGCAGAGCCTCCTGCACCAGTGGGGCCATGCAGGGTTGAATAAGGGAAACTAATTGGCGTAGAACAATTTTAGAACAGAAGATATAACCTGGCAACACTTAAGTCAGGCCCCACAAACTCAGGCTTCGCCTGTCTCGTGCTCCAGTACGACAGAAAACAATTAGTAAAATAGTTGGAATGTAGAAACAGGGTAAGAGAAGCCATAAATTAGGGAACAGTCCTTAGGTATGAACTAGAAAAAAGAGACACAAAATTTGAGGCATCCTGATAAAGGGGGCCCAATATGCCAACAAGCCTGGGACCAGCTGGGCAGGACGGATAATGAGGTTGCTGAGCTTGCAAAACAGAGATCATGAAGAAGAGGTCACCCAACTGTGTCCACTGAAGAAGAGGAGAAAGAGGAAGATTTGAGGAGGACGACCCCTGATGACCACCTGAGACAGAAACTGCGCAGGTGTATCAGGACATTAGCATATATTCAGGAGTTCCCGCAATAATAATGAATAGGCATTAAATTTATTGGAAACCTGATGAATATGTAACTCTTTTGTAATATAAATCACGTACAATTTGTGCCTCGTCAAGACGCACGTTTGTGGAAATACCCCGGTGCAACTCCCAGCGCTGCAATAAAGGATACCTGCTTCATAGTCACATTGGCTATTGAGGGAATTTTTTTTTGATTCAGGAGTTAAAATGTACCAATACATTGATGATATATTGGTGGGGGGGTTCCCATGCCACTGCAGTGGGACAAACCCAAAAGAAAATAATTACTCACCTGGAAAGTTGAGAACTTCAGGTTCCGGCAGAAAAGGTACAACTCCCCTCCGCTGAGGTGAAGGTCTTAGGCAGATGGTGGAAAGGAGGAGCCGTGTGTATTCCCCCGAAACCTTGGCCACCTGACAACAGAGAGCAATCCCAGAAAACAAAAGGAGCTGCAACATACCCTAGGCTTGCTGGTATGCTGCAGGAAGCATAGTCCAGATTTCTGTGTCATAGCTCGTCCCCTGTACGATCTAACGTGCAAAAGAGCTTCCTGGGATTGGACCCCTCTTCATGAGGAAGCCCCAGAATTCCTGGGTTTTGAAGCAGGGGCATATCAAGCTTTGGGCCCAGCACACCCGACAGATCCGCTCCAGATGGAATGGTGTTTTGCCCTTCCTGGGGCATCTCTAGACGTGTGGCAGCGTGGAACGGAGGGTTTCATTCAGGCAGCTTCAAAGGTGCAGAAAAGCGATACTGGGTCTGGGGGAAAGGCCTCTTTGTGGTCAGTCGAGCCTTGCAGGAGGCTGCAAGAATGCTAGGGTGACAATCCCTCCCCCTGTGAGGGCCCTTGAATGCCCTGAGGCCTGTACTGGCAGCACCCCAGCCCTGTGGGAGTCGCACCAGGAACCGGTTAGAAGTGGTATGCCCAACTGGAGCCTTCCAGTCACACAGAGCAAAGGGGGGAGGGAGGGCCCAAGCTGCTCCAAAACCAGGAAAAATCACCCACTCCCTCAGGGGCGGAAACCCCTCCTTCCTGCAGAAAGGCAGCCCCTGCCTTTGAATCCCACCTGACAAATCCCTGGCTGGTTCAGTGACGCCTCTTGGAGGAGGGAGGGGAAACTAGGGAAGTACGGAGCAGTGGCTCTACACGTTGATTCCGGGGAGCACGTTGTACCAGAAGGAGAAGGGAGCGCTCAGCTGGGGGAACTGATGGCAGTTTGGGGTGTGGTCATGAGAGAGACAGGCCGGATGGAGCCCGTACACATCTACAGTGATCCTTGTGCCGTACCAAGGGGTGCACCGAGTGGCTCTCCTTTTGGGAGCAACATCTGTGGGAAGTAAAGCAAAGGGAAAAGGGGGAGGAGATATGAAACGTGGCCAAGGGAAAACCCCTATTGGTGGGGTGGGTAGCCGCCCAGCAAGGGGGAGATCACCCAGCCACGTTCTGAACACTCAGGTGGACTCAGTCACCTGCCTCCAAACTGAAAATGTCCAGCCCCTGCTCCCAGCCCCTGCTTGCAGCCGAAATGTGCCAGCACCCAAAGGGGTGTCTGGCCTGAAACCTCCCTCAGCGGCCTTTTCACAGCCCCACTGACATTGGGGCTACGGGCTCCCCTATCTGCCACAGGGGTACAAAAAGCGCCTTCCAGCCTTGGCGCCCTGGACCAGTATCCAGCCACACTTTTCTTAATGCCCCCCAGGACGCCATGGGCCTTCTTGGCCACGAGGGCACACTGCTGGCTCCTGGAGCGCTTGTTGTCCACCAGGTCCTTCTCCGCAGCGCTGCTTCCCAGCAGGTCAAGCCCTAACCTGTCCTGGTACCTGGGGTTGTTCCTCCCTGGGTGCAGGACCCTACACTTGCCCTTCTGGAATTTCATTTGGTTCCTCTCCGTCCAGCTCTCTTGGCTTTCCAGCTCGTCTGGATGTGGCCCACGCCATGCGGGGCCTGGGGGTTCATTAATGGGACTTCATTTCCCTTTCATCTTCACTTGTAAAGATGGATTGGAAAGTTACTATTGTCCCTTTTCTCATCTATTAATTGCTCTGCTGCTCCTTCCCCAGTGCTTCCTCTTCACCTTGACACATTTACAGCCCCCTCCTTTGCGCCCTATGAAGACGGAGCTGCGGGCTCTGCAGAGACAGCGAGAGGAAAAGGTCTCCTGGGGAAAACGGCTGCATCTGAGTAAAGCTGGAACCACCATCCCACTCCTATGGTGTCCTTCACACAGGGAGCACCCAGAGCAGGCTGAGCAGCAGCATCAGTCCTGGTCTTTACTGCTGCCTGCAGTAGAAAGCCCAAACGTTTCCTTTTATACCTAGTTCCAGAAGTTGCAGAAAGAGGATCTCTTCCGTTAATAGGTACCTGCATATTTGAGTTAAGATTTAGTTGTAACTCCCACCATAGACTTCTCTTCAAACAGCCTGTGTTTCCACAGGCTGTTTCTTTTCTCGGTGTTTGCCCTCAAAAAGTAAAAAAAAAAAAAAAAAAAAAAGAGAGAAACTGTTAAGAACTGTGAAAGAAACCTGAGGACCCCTGCTTATTTCTCCACTCACAGAACCTCTCACTCACCTCACTCATGCCGGTCCCCCTTGTTACCGCTCAAACGGCAATAACAACTTTCCAAACAGAAATGCAGTTTGGAAAGCCAACGTTGGTTTATTCAGCGCTGGCTGCATGGGGGATCTCTCCCCCTAACATGCACACCTAGCCTTTAATCCCTTATACATGTATACACTTCGGTTACAAAACCATTACAAAATTACACTTGCATCACACAGTTACCTTATTGTGAGGGGCAGAACGTTTTCTCGCGTCGATTTAAAGCTATATGCTTAGAGAAATTCAAGGAGCGTGCCCAGTGAGGGGTGCTCATACCGCAAAGGCGGGTAGCTTTTAGAATGGAGGTGTGTTTTGATATTAGAATTAGATTATAATGAACAAAGCTCAATCAAAGGACATGATTTTGACAGAAAATAAAATATTACTTGCACCCACTGCCAACTAGAAGCTTTATTCTATCATTCACTTCAGGTTGGGGCTATACAATGGACATAATTAGCAGCCACAAATTGGTTAGCAACCTGTGTTGGGTTTGCATGGCAAGGTTTTGGTAGCAGGGTGGGGGGGTCACAGGGGTGGCTTCTGCGAGAAGCTGCCAGAAGCTTCCCCTGTGTCTGATAGAGCCAATGCCAGCCGGCTCCAAGACAGACCCACCACTGGCCAAGGCCAAGCCAATCAGCACCTCCGGGATAACATATTTAAGAAGGAAAAAAAACAGTTAGAGAGAGCTTTTGCAGCTGGAGACAGGAGTGAGAAGATGTAAGGAACTCTGCAGACACCAAGGTCAGTGCAGAAGGAGGGGCAGGAGGTGCTCCAGGCGCCGGAGCAGAGATCCCCCTGCAGCCCGTGGTGAAGACCATGGTGAAGCAGGCTGTCCCCCTGCAGCCCATGGTGGAAGGATGAGGGGGTGTAGAGATTCCACCTGCAGCCCGTGGAGGACCCCACGCCGGAGCAGGTGAAGGCACCTGAAGGAGGCTGTGGCCCCGTGGGAAGCCCGCGCTGGAGCAAGCTCCTGGCAGGACCTGTGGACCCATGGAGAGAGGACCCCATGCCAGAGCAGGTTTGCTGGCAGGACTTGTGACCCCGTGGGGGACCCACGCTAGAGCAGTCTGCTCCTGAAGGTCTGCACCCCGTGGGAGAGACCCACGCTGGAGAAGTTTGTGAAGGACTGTAGCCCGTGAGAGGGACTCCATGCCAGAGCAGGGGAACGATGGCAGGAGTCCTCCCCCTGAGGAGGAAGAAGCGGCAGAAACAACGTGTGATGAACTGACCATAACCCCCACTCCCCGTCCCCCTGTGCCACTGAGGGGGGCGGAGGTTGAAGCCGGGAGTGAAGTTGAGCCCGGGAAGATGGGAGGGGTGGGGGCAGGTGTTTTAAGATTTGACTTTATTTCTCATTCCTCTACTCTGTTTCTCTTAGTAACAAATTAGATGAATTTCCTCTCTAAGTTCAGTCTGTTTTGCTCCTGACGATAATTAGTGAGTGATCTCTCCCTGTCCTTATCTCGACCCATAAGCTTTTTGTTCTACTTTTTCTCCCCTGTCTGGTGAACGAAGGCAGTGATAGAGCGGCTCTGGTGGGCACCCGGCCCCCAGCCAGGGTCAACCCACCACACACAGAAAACAAAGGAACAGCAAATGGAGACTTAGTTCAAACTTTAGGGCCACATGAAAGACCTATAGCCTTTTATTCTTGTTAAGAATGTTGCAGAGAGTTTTTCACAGTTAAGGATGTCACAGAGAGTTTTGTAAATAGTGGCTAGGGACTCCTGAGGACGGCCATTGTACAGTGCACCCATTATGTCAGTTCCTATTTACCCAGAGAATGTGTCAATGCAGACGTGCTTGTCCAGAGGTAGAAGCATAACCCATAAATCGTTAGTCTGATCAACAGACCCTGAAGAACCATTTGGGAGTGCCAGAAGTATTGAGAAACCAGGGGAAAGGGAATTTGGGCCAGGGTCTCTGCAACCACCGACCCATGAGCCCCCTACCCAAACTATACCACCTACCCAAAGATAAAGGCAGAGAAAAGAACTGAGCATGCCTTCTAGTTTGCATGCTAGGAGGAGAAATATGAAGCAATCGTTGTAACTGGGAGTGTCCTAATTTGGAAGGTTTGTGTATAAATATGACAGAGAACGGGCATTAGGTGTGCTTGATTTGGGGGAATCCACCGAGCACCCAGGCCTGAATAAAAAGCAGTATGTCTCCTCTGTGCGTGAGAATTGGCTTATCGCACACCAGGCAACGAATCCGCTGCTCGGACAACAAGCTGATGTCTGGGAAGCCAAAATCTGCCATCAGGACATGGACTGCTTGTCCAGAGATTTCTCCTCGTGGCCTATGGAATAACTCCCCAGTGCGGGCATCCCGGCTGGGCCATCGGTAGCAGACACCCGCTGCAACAGCTGCTTTATTTTCCATGCCCCTCATCCTCACCCAGAGGCTCTCCCGCACATCCATGCTGACCGTAAGGGCTGTGCCATCCAACCTCTCCCTTCCATAGAGTGCGACACCTCCACCTCGCCTGCCCTGCCTACCCCTCCTGAACAGCCTGCAGCCTCCATGCCAGCACTCCAGGCGTGCCACTCGTCCCACCAAGTCCCACAAATCCCAAGGATGTGCCAGCTCTGGCAATGCAGCAAGGCCCCCCCTGAACCCTTTCCCTCCCCAGGCAGGAGGGGCTGGGGAGGCTGCTGGGGCGGGGCGGAACACGCGGAGACCCCACATTCCTTCCTGGGAGACGCCAGAGAGTCCTTAGCAGCCAACAGCCAGAACGCAACACGGCGCTGCCACCACTGCAGCTCCCACCGCGCAGCCCCTGGGACCCCCCAGCACCCCGGCTCCCGCAGACTTTTGTCCTTCCCCAAACCTTCTACCCCCAAGGTAGGCACCCACCCCGACCCCTGCACCCTGGGGACGCTCCTGGGGGCAAGAGCGGAGCTGACCGCTGGCCATCGCTCCTGTCTCTCTTCCGGGCGCAGCCAACCTGTGCCCACTGCCCCGCCAGCAGCAGCCCTTCCCCGCAGCCCGGGCACCCTCAGTGCGGGTGGCACCCCAGGGCCCCCAGGCACTACCACCAGCAGGCATGGCACCCCTGCCTGCTCTGGCACCCCGGCGCCTTCGCCATCCCCGGCCCCCGGGCACGCCCAGCATCCCCATCAGCCCTGGCCCCATGGCACTTTTGGCACAGGGCTTCAGCAAGCCCAGGCAAGCGTCCCTGCTCTCGCCTGCCTGATGCGTGCCCAGGAAATCCACTTCCCAGAGAATTTCCCCAGTTTCAGAGAGGGCCATCTCTCCCGTTTCACCTCCCAGAAGCCAGTCTCCTCCCTGGTTTGCAAGCCTGGCCCACCAGCACATGCGGCTGCTTCTACGAGCCCCGCGTCTTCCACATCGAGTGGACATTACCCAACCTGCCTCCCCCGGCCAGCTCCACGCTCAGCCCTGGCACCGCTTCTCTGCCGGGTGCTGCCCTCTGGGGGGGGCCCCAGGGGCCGCAGGACCCTCCCAGCCTGGGCAGCCCCTCTGACCCTGCAGGGACAGCTGCCACACTTCACACCCCAAAACTATCAGGGGAGAGTAGAGGTCCCAGCCCCCCCAGCACTGCCCACATCCATCCCTGGCTACCAGCACATCGAGGGGCAGCCTGCCCAGATCAACCCTGTGGGGGCACACCCGGGCACCAACATCCCCCCAGGCCGTGACCCCCCCCAGCCCCTCTGCTGGCCCCCACCACCAAGCCCCTGGGGACCCAGACGCAGACTTTGCAGTCTCCGAGGAGGAGCTTCTCAAAGAGGCCCTAAGGCTCTTTGGTGTCTCCCTGGATGCGGGGGGGGGGGGGGGGTGGGGGTGTCAGCCAGGGTGTGGGGAGCTTGGTGGCACCGGCACAGCCACCCCCCACTGTGACTTTGCCTCGCTCTCCCTGCTCAAGGAGCTGCTCACCCCCGACTACAGCGTCCCCGAGACCACCGACGCCATGCTGATCCTGGAAGAGTTCTACACCATGGGGATGGAGCCCCAGGAGCCGTGGGGGGCTGCGTGGATGGCCCTGCCACCGTCCCAGGCTGCCGCCTGCCAGAAGCGGGGCAAGAAGCGGGGGCAGAGCGCCTTGCCAATGCCGGCCAGCAAGCGCAGGGCTCTGGCCGGCTGCCCGGGGGTGGCGGGGGGGAAGTAGAGCCAGAGCAGGGATGAGGGGGAGGTGGGGGAATGGGGGATGGGGGAGGAGGGGTGGTGTATTTGGGGGGGGGGGGTGGTGGGGGGAGGGGGGTTAGAGTAGCTTTGATGGGACCTTTTCTCCTGTGTTTTGTCAATTAAAAGCTGTTTCTCCAGAATGGCTCTGTGCTTTTCTCCTTGGCTCTTTTAAGACTCCGGTCACTTTTCTGCTAGACACAGGGGCCCAAATCTCTGCTTTAAATGCCGATACCGCAGGCCGGAGTGGGATCGTCCCTGATTAGTAACAGATAGGGGTTACCGATGTATTTGGATATTGCAAACCCCAACCTACAGCCTGAGTAAAGTGCTGGTTGCTGGCAGACACCACCCGCACCGAGACCACTCTGGTGTTGGGAGTGCTCCCCACCAATAGCCTGGGATCGGATTTATTGAAGGGGAAGTCCTGGATGGACTCCGCAGGGAGGGAGTGGAAGTTTGGGTTTCCCTCAACCCTGATAAGGCTTTTTACAGACTGCCCCTACGCTTCCCCCCATTAAACTCCTGAATGTGAAAGGCTGTCCCTTACTGCTGGGACAGAGGGAGGGAATCCCTCCGGTGATAAAAGAGCTGCAGGAACAGGGGGTAAGTATTCAAACTCACTCCCCTGATCACTCCCCAGTGTGGCCAGTTTGCAAACCAAACGGGAAGTGGCGGCTAACGATCGATTATTGGCCCTTAAACACAGGCACTAGTCCCTTGACAGCGGCCCTGCCTAATACAGCCCAACTGCTTGTCACCATACTGTTACCGGAAAGCGGCAAAAGAATTCACTCCCTAAGACTTCTTTTCAAGTTTTAGAAAGCAGGCATTCTTTATTGCAGCGCTGGGTGCAGGGGGGATAACTCCACCTAAGGTGCACACCCAAAAGACAAAACCAGCAAGTATTTCTACTATGTTCATAGACATATTCAGTATCTTTCCCAGTAGTGCTTATCACAGTCATGGATTTTCCAGGAACTCGTTAGCATATGCTAATGTCTTCCCCCCCCTCCCCCTAGTGTTTGTTGGCACCTCCGGCTGGTTGTCCTCGGGGGTCTTCAGACTCACTCCTGGTATCACATCTACCTTATCCCTCAAGGCTGGTTTTGGGATCGCCTTGTAACTTTCTTATCTTTTTTTGCGCATCTGTTCTTCCAAGGCCCAGCTCTTTCAAATTAGATTGTTCCAGAGCTTCTTATCTTACAACTAATTATTTTCTAAGTGACAATGGTTTCCCTTTTGTTTGGTTACATCGATTGAGCAATGGCTCTAATTGCTTGAATTGATCTTAAGATTTCAATAGTCACAGGTATCAGGGTCCTCATTGACACGGAGGGGCTCATAGGAGAAGCACCCCAGCCCTGCCACCTTTGTGTTTGGCCAGTCCCCAGCTCCATCCCCTGCTCTGGGCGCTTCCGCAGGGTGCCACCAGCCCCTCGTTTATCAGGCCGGGGGGGATTCCCTAAATGCAATGGAACAATACAATATCTCTCACTATTGCTGCGGACAAACTACTTGAAATATCACATCTACACCCCCTCCACTCCCCAATGTCCCCTCTACAATTTGTTCCTCCATTTTCCTCGGATGGGCCTGAAGGAGAGGGAAAATAAAAAGTTAATTCCATCTCAGTAACTGAGATGATTTTCTTTTACTTGAGCATGCAAAATCATTTGGAAGGCTGTAAAAAAGTCTTCCAAATCTTTCTTCTCATGCCACAGACTTGTTTTGCACAGAACTGCATAAGCAGCGGTGGTTCCCATGGCTATCTCCTCCTGGAGATAACATGAATGGAAACCAAAGCTCTCACCCTGCCTGAGCAACAGTGATATTCAAAAGAAGAGCTGTAACAAGGTCCTCAAACTGCCACGTTCCTGCAGCGCTGACTTGGGAGATCCTCTCAGCTTTGCACCACCCGTAAGCTACGCTGACGCTGCTACAGAGGGGCGTCCTTCCCAGCACCAAGCAGTTGCCCTTCGGAAAGACATGCTTGCTTCTTCTCTCCCTCTCCAACCCCCAAGCTGAATTCCCAGTGCTATTGTCTTTTTTAAAACACATGGCAACCAAGCAGCCACCTGGAGCAAAACCAGATGGAAGAGGCTTGCTTTGAAGCCGACATCAGGAGCTTCCCTATCTCGCAGCTCAGTCCACGGGCCATGTGGTCAGTATGGATGTACCCTCCAGATGACTGGGTTCTCTGTGGGTCACTTTTAGACTTCTCAAATCAACAAGGAAATCTTTCCTTGCCAATTACAAATCTCTCTTACACCAAGGTATGTGTGAGCATAACAGCAGTGACAGAACGCTTTGTCTAAGGTTCTGAAATTCCTGCTGCACAGGGTAGAAACTCCTGATGTGGCTCAGGTCAAGCTGGGTTGAGCCCTGGAAACCCCAGAGCTTGGGCAGCACCGTGTCTACTAGGAAGCAGGTGAAGCTACGCAGAGGAGAACCCCACAACTATGCTGAGGTGGGTTCTTGGTACCAAGGCACTTATGTGACTTTTTTACTCCACGGCAATATAAACACAGCCTCTGATTTTCAAAAAGGAATGAATAAGGGAAACTAATTAGCGTAGAACAATTTTAAAGCAGAATATATAACTTGGCAACACTTGAGTCAGGCCCCACAAACTCAGGCTTCGCCTGTCTCATGCTCCAGTACGAAAGGAAACTATTAGTATAATAGTTGGAATGTAGAAACGGGATAAGAGGAGCCGTAAATTAGGGAACAGTCCTTGGGTAAGAACTAGAAAAAAAACTACAAAGTTTGAGGCATCCTGATAAAGGGAGCCCAATATGCCAACAAGCCTGGGACCAGCTGGGCAGGACGGATAACAAGGTTACTGAGCTTGGGCTGCTCTCAGAGCCATGGCCAACTGTAAAACCCTTCTCCCCCATTCCAGTGAAGGACTGTTGTGAACAATTAATTGCAACTTGTCCATTGAGTCCTTACGTATCTCCTTACGCACGGTACAAGGGAGGAAGGAGATGGAAGAGATGCGTGGGAGGAGGCCAGGGAGAGTTCTTCGTACAGAGGAGGTCAGTCGGTCGAGTTCTCTTGCGCACGTCTTGGAAGCCATCTCTGACTGTGGACATTTTCTTGTGTAAAATGCCGCACCCCTCGTGTGGGTGTGTGTGCGGGGGTGGGGACAGACCATATGAGGCCATACTGCCCCACCCCACCTTTGTGTGTGCATGGGAGGGGGTGGGGACAGACCATATAAGGCCATACTGCCCCACCCCACCTTTGTGTGTGCATGAGAGTGGGCGGGGACAGACCATATAAGGCCATACTGCCCCACCCCTGCACTGTGAGCTCAGGGCCAGGACACACACATAAGGCCACGCTCACCCACCCCGGCCGTGGCAGACGCTGTCTGTGCTTCTGCACGGTGAAGGGAGGCTGCAGCTGCAACGGGGTCAGGGGGCTGCCGCCCCTCGCAGACCCAGGAAACGCAGCTGTTGGTGCCCTTTGGCAGCAGCCTTTGGTGGCCGACGCCATGACGTGGAATGTTGCGGGCCGGGGGCTGGTGGCGCGCAGCTGCGCCTCGCCCCGCCGGGGCCCAGCGCGAGTCCCCGTCAGCCTGGCGCAGAAGAAGGAGCAGAGGCAGGAGCTGGAAGCCCTGCGGGCTGAGCTGGAGGAAGAGCGGCTCCACACCCAAGAGCTGCGCCGCCGCTTTGCTGCCGAAACCCAGGAGCTGAAGGCGGCTTTGGACAGGGAGCAGCAGCTCCTGGCACAGCGGCTCCAATGTGAGTGGGAGCAGCGACAGGCTCAGTCGGTGCGGCAGCTGCAGGAGCTGAACCAGCGGCAGCGGGTGGCAGAGACCCGCCAGCTGCTGCGCTGGAAGGAGGCTGAGCTCCGCGAGGGGCAGGAGCTGCTGTGGCGGGAGCGCACCACCGCCGATCGCCAGGCACGGGACCTGCAGCGGCAGCTGGCCGAGGAGATGGCGAGGCCCAGCAGGAGCACCAGGGAGGCCCGAAGCAAGCTCCGGGACGTCCTCAGCCAGCTCCCGTGGGAGACGGATGGCGACCAGCCCGCCCACATCCGCCACCTCCAGGACCAGCTGCAGTTGGAGAGGAGACTCTTCATCAAATACATCCTGCAGCGGTTCGAGGGCGAGCTGCCCGCCTCCCCCAGCACGGCCCAGCCCAAAGGCCCTTCGGGGCACCAGGGGCATCAGGAGACGCAGAGCTCCTGCTCCTCTGGCCAAAACGGGCCCCAGGCCCTGGCGGCACTCCAGAAAAGACCGCTGGAAAGCCCCAGCGCTGGGCAGCAAACAACATGCAAGGCTCTGGCAGATGCTCAGCTCCAGGTGCCAGAGAGGGAAGACGTGGTGCTGCCTGGCAGCACGTGCAGCCGCCTCCTGGAGCAGAACACCCGCTTGCAGCATCTTCTAGAAGAGCTGGCAAGGCAACAGAGTGCCCTTGAGACGGAGAACCGCCTCCTGAAAAGGGAAGGCTCTGCAGAAGCGTGCAAGGAGGCAGAGAGGCTGCAGCAGAAAAATGCGCAGCTAGCTGCCCTTGCCTTGCAGCTGGCAGAAAAATCCAGGCACCTGCAGGTGACCATCGATTGCCTGGTCAGTAGTTGTGAGCCACTGCCCATCCAAAGCTCCGCTGAGGAACTCTGCATGGTATCGTCTCCTCAGCAGAGGGATGGAGACATGGGAGAGCCTGCCGGAGCTTTGCTGGTAGGGGACAGGCGGGATGACTTCTCCCACAAGGCGGCTGAGGAGCTTCATGCCCAAGTGGCTGCAGATGAAGGGGGCTCCTCTGATGTGAGCACCCGCTGCCCGGCTTGTGAGGAGTTACAGCTGCAGCTCACGGAGGTGACAGATGCAAACAGCCGACTGGCTGAAGAAAATGCTCGCCTCTGGGGGCAGATGGGTTGGACACAACAGGTTCAAGCTGAAAATGCTGACCTGAAAGGGCAACTGGCGCGAGTAGCAGACGAGCGAGACTCTGCCATCCAAACGAACATCTCCCTTCAAACCCAGCTGCAAGAGGCAGAGCGTGAACTGAAAGCCATGAGAGAAATGGCAGAAAGGAGTCAACAGCTGGGGAAGGAACTGGAGGAGACAAAGTTAGCGCTCCAAAGGAAAGAAGAGGAAGGCAGGCGTCTGCAGAGGGCTGAGACGGAACTATACAGGGAACACAACAAAACCCTGCAACTCTTCCAAGCCCAGCTGATTGAACTGAATGGTCAGTATCGGAAGCTAAACAAGCAACGCCAGCAGCTCTATCAGGAACTTGGACGGCTGGGAAGAGAAAGTTCCAACCACATCAATTCCAGGCCACTCCAGGCTCAGCTGGCAGCAGACAAGGAGACCATCCTCTGGGAGGCCATGAGAAAACAACCAGCAGAGCTTCGAGCATTCATAGCTCGATACAGCTATGACCCTTTCGATGGTCCCAATCAGCAGCCTGAACTAGAGCTTCCTCTAGTTGCTGGACAATATGTTTACGTCTTTGGAGATGTGGATGAAGACGATTGGTACGTGGCAGAGCTGACCGATGGCACGAGAGGATTCGTCCCCTCAAATCTTGTGGAAGAGGTTTCAGATGACGGACAATCTGATGACACCGGAGCCTCCGCAGAGACAAGTGACTGGTAGAAGACACAGATGATGTCTGTCATGTCTTTTCCAATCTTGTTATTAAATCTTTTCTTAACGATCTCTCTGCGTAATCTCACACTCTCTCAAGCGTGTATGTGACCTGGAAGGGCAATGTGCCAGCTGCTGGGGGGCTGGCATGGGTGGACTGGGTGCCAGCTACTGGACTCAACCAGGGGTTCCCAGTGCTGTTAGTGGAGTGAATAGGGGGGGTCTGAGTGCAGGTGCCTGAGTGAGTGGGGGTCTCAGCCAGCAGCCACTGGGGCAGGAGCAGTGTGTGTCCTGAAAACCACCGGCTGACGGGGACCGGCACAGGTGAGGTGAGTGAGAGGTTCTGTGAGTGGAGAAATAAGCAGGGGTCCTAAGCTTCCTTTCATGGTTCTTGACAGTTTGTCTCTCTCTCTTTTTTTTTTTTTTTTTTTCCCCTTTTTAAGAGCAAACACTGAGAAAAGAGTCTGTGGAAACACAGCTTTTTTAAGAGAAGTGTATGGTGGGAGTTAAAACTAAATCTGCACTAAAATAGGAAGATGCCTGTTAAAGGAAGAGATCATCTTTCTCCAAGTTCTGGAACTAGGTATAAAAGGAGACATTTGGGCTGTCTACTGCAGATCTTTACCTCTCCCTGTCTCTGCAGAGCCCGCAGCACCCTCTTCATAGGGACCATACTGATGTTGGCTGCTTCCTCGGATTTCCCAGGATCACCAAGGTCTGAGCTGCCAGGGAACGGACTGAGGGCTCCTCAAGGCATTTTGTCTATGTTGGGACAGGTCCATGTCTGGTAGCTGGTTTTGAGGCTTGCCAATTTCTATGCAGTGTACGCTGCCTTTGGATACCTTCATAGCTAAATACCCTTCCAGTGAAACTCTTTTCATACCTCTGGAGATGAGTCTTCAAAATAGTCTAGAAATCCTTTTCATTCAAATTTTGAAAATGCCTTAAATTGGAGGTAGCAAAGCACAGAAGTCTGGAGTCTAGCTAGGCTGGTTCAGGGCGTAAAGGAGGGGGTTGTAACTGTGTCAAGGTGAAGAGGAAGCGCTGGGGAAGGAGAAGCAGAGCAATTAATAGATGGGATAATGGTACTTTCCAATCCATCTTTCCAAGTGAAGGTTAAAAAGAAAACAAGAAGGTGAAGAATTGCCAGGGGAAGCCACTGTAAAAACCAGGGACGTCTCATCAGACAATAGATGACTACTGAAACATCCCGCTAAGAGCGTTTCTGAAGCTGTTTTCAGGGGAATGTTCAAATACATGACCAATGTTTTGGGTGGAAGTGCCATCAAATCAAGCAAGAGAGCAGGTACCGAATAATATGTATGGGGTAGGTGAGAACTGATGTGGAAGGAGCACCGACAGCAAAGTGCCATCTCCTTTCTCCTGCACGCTCTCCCCCTTGCCCAGCTGCAGCAGATGCTGGTGCGGTACCATCAGGAGCTAAGCCCCGCATGGCCTGGGCATCATCCAGACGAGCTGGACAGCGAGATCTGGACAGCCAAGAGAGCTGGACAGAGAGGAACCAAATGAAATTCCACAAGGGCAAGTGTAGGGTCCTGCACCCAGGGAGGAACAACCCCAGGCACCAGGACAGGTTAGGGCTTGACCTGCTGGGAAGCAGCGCTGCGGAGAAGGACCTGGTGGACAACAAGCGCTCCAGGAGCCAGCAGTGTGCCCTCGTGGCCAAGAAGGCCCATGGCGTCCTGGGGGGCATTAAGAAAAGTGTGGCTGGATACTGGTCCAGGGCGCCAAGGCCGGAAGGCGCTTTTTGTACCCCTGTGGCAGATAGGGGAGCCCGTAGCCCCAATGTCAGTGGGGCTGTGAAAAGGCCGCTGAGGGAGCTTTCAGGCCAGACACCCCTTTGGGTGCTGGCACATTTCGGCTGCAAGCAGGGGCTGGACATTTTCAGTTTGGAGGCGGGTGAATGAGTCCACCTGAGTGTTCAGAACGTGGCTGGGTGATCCCCCCCTTGCTGGGCGGCTACCCACCCCACCAATAGGGGTTTTCCCTTGGCCACGTTTCATATCTCCTCCCCCTTTTCCCTTTGCTTTACTTCCCACGGATGTTGCTCCCAAAAGGAGAGCCACTCGGTGCACCCCTTGGTACGGCACAAGGATCACTGTAGATGTGTACGGGCTCCATCCGGCCTGTCTCTCTCATGACCACACCCCAAACTGCCATCAGTTCCCCCAGCTGAGCGCTCCCTTCTCCTTCTGGTACAACGTGCTCCCCGGAATCAACGTGTAGAGCCACTGCTCCGTACTTCCCTAGTTTCCCCTCCCTCCTCCAAGAGGCGTCACTGAACCAGCCAGGGATTTGTCAGGTGGGATTCAAAGGCAGGGGCTGCCTTTCTGCAGGAAGGAGGGGTTTCCTCCCCTGAGGGAGTGGGTGATTTTTCCTGGTTTTGGAGCAGCTTGGGCGCTCCCTCCCCCCCTTGCTCTGTGTGTGACTGGAAGGCTCCAGCTGGGCATACCACTTCTAACCGGTTCCTGGTGCGACTCCCACAGGGCTGGGGTGCTGCCAGTACAGGCCTCAGGGCATTCAAGGGCCCTCACAGGGGGAGGGATTGTCACCCTAGCATTCTTGCAGCCTCCTGCAAGGCTCGACTGACCACAAAGAGGCCTTTCCCCCAGACCCAGTATCGCTTTTCTGCACCTTTGAAGCTGCCTGAATGAAACCCTCCGTTCCACGCTGCCACACGTCTAGAGATGCCCCAGGAAGGGCAAAACCCCATTCCATCTGGAGCGGATCTGTCGGGTGTGCTGGGCCCAAAGCTTGATATGCCCCTGCTTCAAAACCCAGGAATTCTGGGGCTTCCTCATGAAGAGGGGTCCAATCCCAGGAAGCTCTTTTGCACGTTAGATCGTACAGGGGACGAGCTATGACACAGAAATCCGGACTATGCTTCCTGCAGCATACCAGCAAGCCTAGGGTATGTTGCAGCTCCTTTTTGTTTTCTGGGATTTCTCTCTGTTGTCAGGTGGCCAAGGTTTCGGGGGAATACACACGGCTCCTCCTTTCCACCATCTGCCCAAGACCTTCACCTCAGCGGAGGGGAGTTGTACCTTTTCTGCCGGAACCTGAAGTTCTCAACTTTCCAGGTGAGTAATTATTTTCTTTTGGGTTTGTCCCACTGCAGTGGCATGGGAACCCCCCCACCAATATATCATCAATGTATTGGTACATTTTAACTCCTGAATCAAAAAAAAATTCCCTCAATAGCCAATGTGACTATGAAGCAGGTATCCTTTATTGCAGCGCTGGGAGTCGCACCGGGATATTTCCACAAACGTGCATCTCGACGAGGCACAAATTGTACGTGATTTATATTACAAAAGAGTTACATATTCATCAGGTTTCCGATAAATTTAATACATAGTCATTATTGTTCCGGGAACTCATGACTATATGCTAATGTCCTGATACACCTGCGCAGTTTCTTTCTCAGGTGGTCATCAGGGGTCGTCCTCCTCAAATCTTCCTCTTTCTCCTCTTCTTCAGTGGACACAGTTGGGTGACCTCTTCTTCATGATCTCTGTTTTGCAAGCTCAGCAACCTCGTTATCCGTCCTGCACAGATGGTCGGATGGCTTGTTGGCATATTGGGCCCCCTTTATCAGGGTGCTTCAAACTTTGGGTCTTTTTCTAGTTCATACCCAAGGACTGTTCCCTAATTTATGGCTTCTCTTACCCTGTTTCTACATTCCAGATATTTTACTAATTGTTTTCTTTTTTACTGGAGCACGAGACAGGTGAAGCCTGAGTTTGTGGGGCCTGACTTAAGTGTTGCCAGGTTATATCTTCTGTTCTAAAATTGTTCTACGCTAATTAGTTTCCCTTATTCAACCCTGCATGGCCCCACTGGTGCAGGAGGCTCTACAGAGGCAGCCCCGGGTCGTTCTGACCCGCTTGCCGCTGCCGCCGGGCCGCGTCTCCTGCCGGGTGCTGCCCAGATTGGCCAAGGCGGGCGGCAAGCAGGCCAAGTGCCCCATACATACTGCCGTGGCTGCCTGCTGTCCCGCTGACTCCGTGCTGTCCCTTGGGCAGTGGGGGGGGCCTCGTGGCTTTTATCGCTCCCCGTGCAGATGGAACTACATGATCTTTGAGGTCCCTTCCAAGCCAAACCATTCGCTGATTCTCTGATTCTACGAACCCCTCCAACTACATCCTGGGCCCCCTTCCAGGACAAAGTGGATCCCCATAACTCCCCCAGCACAGATTTGCCACTGTCCCAGTACAAACTAGATCCCTTTAACCCCTCCCAGCACAGACCTGCCCTGTCCCAGGTCTGGATCCCTGAGCAGGGCAGGGGCCAAACCCACCAGCTGACGTGGGGCAGCAATAACAAGCAGCCCAAAACTGGGGCAGCCAAGCGGGGCAGGAGCAAAACTGCCAGTCCAGCCACCCCGAGGGGGAATCTGGCAAAGCTGTGGCAAAGAGAAAGCTAAGAGACCCTGGAGGGATGAGAAAATGTGAAGATGCGGAAAAGCCGCCCACAAACATTTTTTGGGGCCCCAAGGTGAGAGAGCAGCTGGGTGGGGACGTGGCAGCCAGACGAGGTCAACCCAGCACCATTGCTGAAGGTGTTTCTTTGGTAGCGCTAGTTCAGAGTCCGCACAGGGCTGTATCTCAGGGGCAGGACAAATTCATTGGAAATGAACCTCTAAGAGAGCAGGTGCTTTGCTCCACGAGTCTCACGGACAGGGTCCTGTACCTGGGAAGAGTGGCACAGAAGCCTCAGCATGCGGAGTGTTCCAGCCAAAGCAGTGAACAGGCACGCTTACAGCCCTGGGCAGGTTTTTATTCATCCGGCTGGTGCGGCACAGGGAAGAGGTGGGAGCTCTGCTGGCGGATAAAGAGCCCTTGGCCAGCAGCGGTGGGGAAGCGCAGCGGCTGATGGCTGTGGCAGGTGCCTGGGCCCTGGCAGCTGGGTGGCCTTGAGGGGACACGTCCCCGTGCAGCCCCGTGTCACAAAGGGGCAGTGATGTGGCACCCGCCCGGCGATTGTGACCTCACCGGACCAGGGCTTTATAAGCTGAAAAGCGGGCCAGCGAAAGCCAGTTGGGCTGAGCTGTCCTTTGGGATAACTCGGCTCCTTCCCTCGCTCCTTGCACGCCTACTGTTTTCCAACCATTTCTCTGGGTTTACTGCCCACTTCTCCTCAACTTCCATCTTCTCTCAAAGGTAACTATGATTTGACTTTCGGGACAGATCACGCAGTAGGTAGATACAGGATCAAAGTATAGGCTGGTCCAGACCTTGAGAGCTCTAGGCTGAGCTCTTACTCCTTTAGAGGCTGGCCATGGCTATAGGTAGAGTTCCTAGCTGCTAATTCTTCTTAGTGACCCTATCCTAGGATAGGTGAGTAGGGGGGTGACAGTGTAGCCCGAGGCGTTGGGCTCAGCCTAGACTGACAGGAAGCTCACCCTTCACTGATGGGGTAGGAAGGGAGACAGAGAAGGAGCAGGGCACAGGCAGCCGTTCAAGTAGCGGCCGAAAGCTGAGAGAGAACTCCTGCATACAAGGTGGGAAAGTGTGGGCTGGAGAGCCAGAGGGCTCTGCTGCTGACGGGAGCCACAGGTCAGCAGCAGGTCCTTGTGTCTCTTCCTGCAGAGACTCACAGCAGCTTGCCCCCCGAACACACCTTCTTGAAAGCCCTGAAAATCTGGAGCGAGTGCAAAGCACTTCACCTTCCGTGAGTTCTGTTTGAGAGCTGGAAGGGTGTGTTGTCACCCTATAAAACTCTCATGAAAAGTGATGCTGCCTTTCGAGCAGAGAACTGGGGAGACCTGCAGTGTCTCATGTCTGTGTCTTGGAAGGCTTGTGGTCCAGCTGTGTTGTGAACCCAGCCTGGCGCTGGAGAAACTCGCAGTGCTGGCTGCTGTCCTGTGTGTAGTCCTGACCTGCAAGGCTGAGGCAGGAGAGAGGTGGTGAAATGGCTGGAAGTGTAAAGGTGAGGTCATGTGAAATCCATGAGTCTAACGGTGAGAAATGTCCAGCTCTCCCTAGTCTTAAGGCAAGGATCTTGGTCTGTGGTCTGCTGGTAGAGCAGAGCTGTGAATGTAAAGAGCGGCTGGAAAAGCAGCCTGTTCATGCGAATGGAAATACCTCAAGACCTTGATGAAACTTCAGCCTTCCTCTTCCCTTGCCTGTGACTCTTTTCACATGCTTTCTGTTGCTCCTTCTAGAGAGAATTGCTGAGGCTCTGGAAAATGCCTTCATACTTCCGCAAAGTCATCCCATATGCCATCCCTGGGGCGCTGGCCCTTCTTGGCTGCTGGTGGATCTATTCCCACAGAAAAAAGCAGGCAAGCTCTTCTGACAACCAAGAAGGAGTAGCTGCTGAAGAAGAGCAGCGGCAAGAAGTGCCAGAGAAGGAATCACCACCAAAGGAAGAAGCAGGCGTTCCGACGAGAGAGGCAGCCTTCGAGGAAAAGGAACACCCAGAGAATGAAACCTCGACCTCCCTGCCGTCAGCAGGGTCGACGACGCCCTCTCCTCCCTGTCAAACTCAGGAGCGGCCAGATCTCTCAGAGGACCATCCAGACCCGTCTGTAAGGACACTGCAGCCCAGCACCGTTGCAGACGACAGTGCAAAGCCGGAACCAAGGGGATCTGAGGATGGAAGCAGTGGCCCTGCTTGTCTTTCTCTCCCCCTGACCTCGGAGTGTCACGGCAGTGCTGCGGTGAGCCTGGTAGAGGATTCAAGCTCTACTGCCAAGCCAGATGAGTGTGCAGCAGGTGGGTATGCATTTGCTCTCAGAATTCCCATCTCCGTAGGACCCCGTAGTTAGCTGGGTGATCTTCAGGGTCTGTTGCCAAGGGGCGAACAGGCTGGTCCCCTTTCGGCACAAAGTTAATTCTTGTCTAAAGCTGAGCGTGTGCTTGAGTAGCCCGGTGAAGTGGGCCGTGTCTGGATGGAGGCCAGGCTGTTGAACACCTTGCTGGTTTGAGACGTGCTCATCCAAGTGGTTTCTGCTTCAGTTCAGGCAGCCTCTAGGAAGCACTGGGTTCCTCTCTGTGCTGACGGGCTGCTGCTGAAAGGAAGCTGGAAGGCAGCAGGTTTCTGAGGTGCTGCTGGATGAAGCAGGGAAGTGCTCTGAGGAACTGTGATCAAATGAGTTGGTTGCAGACCACTTCCCCGGAAGCCTTGTGCTTTGGAAGGGTAGGTGCACGCCAAGAAATCCCTAGAGGGATCAACGTTCGGTTCGAGGAGTTCCTCCATCTGTCTCTGTGTTGCTTTTGCCTTCTACATCCTGGATGGCGTGCGCCTGGCAGAATACAACGCTGCCTGAGAATACAACTGTTAGTTAACCCGTCTGACCTTGGAGATGGATGTTAAAATCCTTTAGAAGAGCCTGTGGCGCCAACAGCCCCTAACGAGGGGATGTCTTTGGTAATTGCTACAAGCAGTTGGAACCAAGCTGCTTGCTGCAAGACATGGGGATTGAGTTTGCCAGCAATGAAGGACGAAACGCACCGAGCATTTTCACTGGTGAGAGCAACCCTAGGAAGAACATGGTTTTGCCTTGTTGTGAATGCTGGTGTGCCAAGAGGGTACTACGAGAGTGTGTTGTGGAGCCTGGGGATGAGAAGGGCTGCGAGCTCTGCACTGAGCTGAAGGGTAGGGAGAGGGGCTACAGCGGGTCAAGCTGATGATGGGGCCATGTTGGCTAAGAGGTCCTAGAGCTGACCTTCGCCCCCAGGCTGTGAGACTTCAATCCTCATCCTTGTCCAGGAAGTCTATGGCAAACAGCTGCCCTCTTTGCCTTTGCCTTTCTAGGCATCTGTGCTGTGCACCTAGTGAGGATGTGGCAAATGGGAAGCAGCTGTTGGGTTTCTTTTTCTCTTTGGTCTTGCGCTGGATGGTCTGACTACTTGGAAGCAAGTGAGGCTCTTCCTGCTTCCGCTGGTTCATCTGGAGGGAGGAAGGATCAGCCTTGCGTTACACTGACTGCACTGTGTCTGGGCTCTGACCAGGAGGAAGGTGTTTGAGTTTGCCCCCTTGCCAAGTGGGAGGATTCCTGGTATCAGCTGATGGTTTGGAAACAAAACATGGCTCAGCTCTGGCACCTGCTTTCTTCAAGCATCGGAGAAATGTGGGCAAGAGGCAAGCCCCTGCTGCAGCTAGTAGTTTGCACAGCTGGCATTCAGGTCACTGCGCAACCCCTGTTGGGGCCGGAATGTCATGTCAGTGCAAAGAGCAGAGGAAGAGCTTGCATGTCCCGTGCCCCCCTCCCCGCATGCTGAACTCCCTCTGAAAAGCCCTCTTGAAGCCATGGGGAAAAGGCAAAATACCTCGCTGCAGCAGCAGCAGCAGCAGCAGCAGGAGGAGCCCAGGGTTGATGTCAGCATAGGTCTCCTTCAGCTGGTAACTTTGACTTAGTGTCCTGTCTCTGCTGCTGTGTAAGGTGTTGCTATTTTGAAGGACTCCTGCTGAACTCAGGCCTCTGTTGAGTTCCTAGAGGCGTGCAGGTTTTTCTTCAGGTATGAAAGGAAACCTTTGGTAGGTCATGTGGGACAGGACTTGACCCTTTCTGAAATACTGGAGACCCTGATACAGGAACATCCCAACTGAATGCCTAGGAAGAGCTCCATGTAAGCTCTCTAGGAAATGCTGCATTTTCCTGGCCTTGTGTCTGGTAGCTGGACTGTGTGGGTTGTCGGAATGCTAACACGTCTGCATGTCCTGTAGGTTTGCCTGTCAAAGGCATGGATTTTGTGGACAGTGACTGTGCCATGAGGAAGGCCGTGACGCACCAGCACGCTCATCCAGAAGGAGGCTCCTGCAAGTCCGACTTCACTATCTGGGAAATAGAGGTCCCCAAGGTAAGCACCGCTGGGCTGCTCACACCTCCTGCCCTGCCCTGCCCGACATAGCCATCTTCTGGTTCTTCCAGTCTGGTACCGGCTCCGTGCCATCCCAGGGAGATCCACAACCACTAAACGGAGAGGATTTAAGCATTTAGCTCCCAAGATGTGAAGATGAATCTATGAAAAGGAGCTGTGCTTACGGATCTCTATCTACCTGACCTTATCCCAGAGCCGCTGAAGTCTGCCCTGGTCCAGCATTGCCTTTCTTATCCCGTCTGGCCGGACACTACAGGAACTGGGAATGTGGCTGAAATAAGCCACCGAGAAGAGTGTTGTTTGATCTCTGTTCCTCTTCCTAACTGTTGGTTTCTCGACTCTTTCACAAAGGCTTTAGTTGGCCGCTTGATCGGGAGAAAAGGAAGATTTCTGAACTACCTGAGGGAAGCGTCTGGTGCCACAGTTTTTGTCTCAAGCCTCCCTTATTTCCGTGACTCCCACGTCTGTCACATCGAAGGTAAGTGGAATGCCTCTTGATTTGTGCTCTACTATGTAGCTTGGGGGCATCGATGGGCAAGGAATTGAAACAGATTTTGTGGCTTTGTGAGTCTCGTGCTTTAGAAAACTTTTCTGCTCAGTGCTGTTACAGCAGAGGTATCTGCCAAGTCGCCTGTGCCTTGGCACGTGAACCCTCTATTCTCGAGGTGAGAATGCTTTTTAACATCTTCAGCTGCTGTAGTTTAAGCAATGCCTTTTGCAGGATCTCTTCAGGCTTAAAGAAGGAGCTGGGGCATGCATCAGGAAATACAGCAGTCTTGCCTGTGAAAGATGTTAGATTAGTGGTGGGGGTGTCCTCAGCATATCTGTGGGATTTGTGGGATCTGTGGGATCTGGGATCCCAGACTTCCTTTGGGATTTTTGTCTTCCAGGCTCCGCACAACAAGTAGAAGAAGTCCTGAGCCTGATTGGCCAGAAGTTCACAGAGCTGTGTCTCACCAACATCCACGCTCTACCTCCACCAACACCGTTGACACTTCATTCGCTCCTTATGACTGCCTGGGTAAGTCCCAGCTTGCCGGCTAGGCTGATGTCCGGCTGGAAGGCTGTTGTTGTTGGTCACTGCTCGCGGAGCGTGCTAGATCCACGTGGCTGGTTCAGAGATGCCCTGAAAACCAGTTTGGTTTTGTGCGGCTCTCCGTTCTCCAGCTTGCGTAACTGTTACGGATCAGATTGATCTCCCTGGTCTTCCACTCCTGCTTCGGGAATAGCTTTCTGCTCCTGATCCCAAGCAGCCTTTGCAAGTGAAATGCCAGAGTGCAAGGGCTTTTTCCACTCGTGGCTGCAAGCCTCAGGACTTGCTGGCGGAACATGGATCTGCTGTGAAGGAAGCTTGTGTTGCAATGCACGCTAATGAGACTTTCTTTCCTCCACATGACAGCTCTTCCTCCCAGATGGAGCTGCTGTAGAAGTGGTTGTGTCAAACCAAGTCGATGCTGGACACATGTTTCTACAGCAGTATACACACCCCACTTTCCACGCCCTGCGTAGCCTTGACCAGCAGATGTACGCCTGCTACTCTCAAGCTGCAATTCCGACCCTGCCAACTCCAGTAGAAGGCAAGTAACTTGCTTGCTCGCAAACGGTTCAGCTGAGAAAGTTCTAGTGTCATGCGAAAGCCTGATGCCCCCGAGTTCGGCTTGGGAAGTTTCCCAGTGGATGAGAATGTGACAGTTCAGAGAGTTGCTTGCCCAGCTGCTGCCAGAGCAGAGATGTTGCTCTACTCTTCCCTATCCCCCTCCTGCCTGGAGTACCCCCCTCCCCAGCCACTTGGCTGCATGTTGAACTTCAGAATGAGATCCAGTCCGCCTCGGGGGATTTCTAACCAACTTGGCCCCTGGAGGATTTTTGCTGACAAAGCGTGGGACTCCTCCCAAGTCTCCATGGGGTCCCTGTCTGCACATGGTGTAAAGTGGAGGGTGCATCACAAGGAAGGAGGGGGAGGGGTTCTTAGTGCTTCCTTTCCTTTTCGGAGACAGAGCCCACTGTTAGTGAGCAAAGGCTGGAAGGGAACTGGATACCTGGCTAGAAGAGCATGGTAGTGGCAGGCAGAGACTTGAGAGTACAAGCCAGCTCGCCGGTGTCCCAGCGGCAGGCTTGTCTGATGGAGGGCTGGGGAGCGTGGAAGGGAGATGGCAGCAGCATGAGAAGAAATGCTGTTGATTCTCAGTAGAGAACTGTGCAGCACTAGGAATCAGCCTGAAGTGCTGATTTCTGGGAAGCCACTTCAACGGAGCTCTTCTGTTTTGCAGTTGGTATTATCTGCGCGGCTCCGGGCCTGGGTGGGGCATGGTTACGGGCTCAAGTCATCAGCTACTTGGAAGAGACCGGTGAAGTGGAGCTCAGATACGTGGACTACGGAGGGTACGACAAAGTGAAGATCGACACGCTCAGGCAAATCAGGTCTCTAACTGCTCTTCTCTGGCTTGAATCTTCATCAGAGGCGTCCGTATGGTTTGAATTGCTTATAGGATTTTCCAGAGCTGAAGCGGGAAATGGTAGCAAGGTTTGTCTCAGCAGCGGGTGTGGAGCCCTTGGGAGCACAGCAAGCTCTTGCAAGGCTTTTTTGAAGGGGAGGGGAGAGGCAATTGCAAATTGTCCCACCTCAGCGTGGAAGCTGAGCAAAAGGAGGCCTTCAGGAGGGGCCCCAGAGTGTAGTTAATTGATGAGGTAGGACTAAGAGGCAGATTCTCTATGCCCCAGCCCCATGGGCTGGGAGAGCCATACTGGATGAGGGTTTTCTTACACGAGCCCAGGAAAGACTTGATTGTGCCCCAGAGGTGGGAGAAAAGCAGTACAGCCTCCATTAGGGAGGTGGGTTTTGCTTGGAGCCCAGTCCAACTTGGCATGCTAATCAGACAATTTATTGCTGCTGCTGCTTAGATTGCTGGGGGGATAGTCTGGTTTTTTGGTGTTTTTTTTTTTTTTTTTTGACTGTCATTAATTTTCAACTGAATATCTGTTAGAGCAATTGATTAATCAATGTCACCTTCAAGAATACAGGAGTAACTTAAAGGCACGTTCTTACGATGGGATCGATTCTCTTTTCTTTAAGGTCTGATTTCTTATCACTGCCTTTCCAAGGAGCGGAGGTTTTACTGGACAACGTGGTACCGCTTCCAGGTAATGGGACTCTCGAGACGTACCGTCGGTGGTGCTCCTGCAGGTTTCCATGGATGCCAACTGTGTACAAGCAAGGACTCTGTCTCAGCCTTCTCCCTCCTCTTGCAAGCTCAGCCTCTGATGGGACTAGAGCGAGAAATTGTATTTTCTTCTTGTAAATGTGCTAGCGTGGCATAACCTGTTCGGCTCCAGGGGAAAGAGGATAAATGGCCAGGCTTTTTTGTGCCTGGAGGAGAGAAGGAATGACTCTCCTAAGCAGCAAGTTGGCAGGACTGGCAGGGTAGAGGTGAAGTAGCTGTACCTACGCTGCCGCCTTCTGTCACAGAGTAGCTGTACATGTCAACTTCGTTTTTAATCTGCTAGCCAAATACCTGGCATTTCCCTACGCAAATGACGGAGGTGTCTGGTTCTGTGTTCAAAAGACTAGCCTCCAAGCCCTGGCAGAATGCCAGTCAGTCACTGCCTAGAGATGCTTTCTGGGTTGCTTTTTTTATTGCCCCTGCCCGCACTGCCCCCCCTTCTTTCTGGTGATGTTAGAGATGCAGGCTGTGCTGGTGTCTCAAAAGCTGCCCTTCTGGGTGCGGGAGGGGTGGCTGTAGGAGCTCAGGGTCAGGCCAGGTTTCAGCCCTGGGTTTGTGGCTGGCAGCACTGCAGGAGGTACAGGCCCTGCCAAGACTAGAGGGATGGCAGGGTTTAAGCTGCTGCTAGCAGAAGTCAGTGTTTTGCACGTTCCCTGAGGAGATCGACCTCGTTCAGGATTTGTGGGCTTGTCAGGAGTTGTTCACTTGCTGCTGGAGATGGTCTCGGGGTGGGGAGCACGAAGGAGAAGCTGTATTTTGCAGGAATTTGGCAGGAAAGAAGCAACTGTCCTCCAAAATGACAACCCTTCTGCCCAGTCGATTGTAACTGTATTGCCCGGGAGACAAGGGTTTCCTGCTGCATTTACAGGTGTGGAGTTAGCAATGGTACCCACGTCAGCTGTGCAGGCTGAGAGACTGGAGCTGCCGGTGCTTGCAAAGAGGGTGTTTGGCACTGTTCAGGTGCCAGCCAGCCTGCGGTAGAAATGCTTTTGAGCTCCCCGTGAGAGTCCTGCGCTCTGTGCGGGGTCCGTAAAGTCCCGAAGCCCCTGAGCTTAGTTTATTCAGGATCAAAGTACTCATGGCAGCTCAAAGGTACCGCAGAAGTCTACGTTTCTGTCTTGCAAGCCTGCTAATTCATCAGCCACCGATGTTCATGTTCACTTAGCTGGTGGCTTTCGAAAGCACTTTGCCCTTTCCCTTTGGCAACACAGCAGGCATACTCCTTGTGTGACCTCCAGCTTAATAGACTGGGTTCAGCAAGTGCCCACAGCAAGGGGAGGTGAGGATTATTCTCTGGCCTAACTGATGTGGGAGGTGCGACGAGATGAGCTGAATAGTCCCTTCTGGCCTTTAAAGCCCGTGACTCTCTCTCTCTCATTTGTTTTCGCCTGCTCTCTTCTTTCCACAGGCGAGGATCACTTTTCCGCCAAAGCTGACGCCGCTGTTGTTGAGATGACCGAAGGCGCAGTCCTAGTGGCGCAGGTACCTGAGAGCTGTCTGCAGAAGCCTTGTTGCTGATTTGACTGCTGCTGTTATCCTCTGTGTTATCCCCCTAGCCCACCGTGTGTGTGTTCAAATCCAAAAGAAGGGCCGAGCTTGTCAGGCCGGCTGCTGGGCAGGGTTCTTGTGGAGCAATCTGGGTGCTGAGAACTTCCTTGTGGAGCATGGGCACCGCTCCGGACGCTGTGGCTGGGAAGGGTTGAGTATTCCCTCTTGTTGCTGATGTGGGCCGGGAGGCAGGGCTCCTGAATGGCTTTACAGAGCACAAAGTGGCCTGTTGTCCAGCGGAGAAGTATTTGCCTGGGTCTGCACTGCTTTGCCAGTCTCAGCTGTCTTTGCAACACTGACGTCTGGGACCTGGCCTCTGGCTGGCCAGAGGGAGAAGTAAGGCTTCTGGCAGTGTCCCCAAGGCTTCTGCATGTCGTGCCTGATCTCAAGGGAGAGGCGCTTCCCTCTTTTGAAGTGCTTCTACTCGTGGCTGTAGCCATCCCCGTCAGTGGAATTGGGACGAGTGGGAAGCTGATGGCATTTGTGATGCTCAATCTCAGAGCTTCCTTTGCTTTAAGGCAGTGCTCAAAGGTGTCACGAATTCTAGGAAGGGCATGGATTGGAGTGACTAGAGGCAACTTGCCAGCAGGCTGTCCCAGCTGCCTGGTAGCAGTAGCTACCTTTCCTCCAGCCTCCACCTAAGCTGATGTTTTGAGGACCTGAGATGCAGTGACTGGTGCTAGCCTTGCGTCCTCCCTGGCTCGGACCAGAGAATTGCGGAGAATTGCTCACACTCATGACCTGAATGAATTGCTGCAGGCTGATGCCTGCAAACTAATGTTTTTCTGTCTTTCCAGGTCACAAATTATGACAACGCAACAGGTCTGCCACTGATCCAGCTGTGGAACTTGATGGGAGACAAGGTGCGTATGTTGACATACCGATTTTTTCAACACTGTGAGAGTTTCTGGTTATGCAGATGTGTGATTGGCGATTAGGAACTTGCTGATGTTTCTTTCTCGTGGCTTGTTCACCTTTCTCCTTTTTTTTTTTCTTTCTCTTGTTCCCCTCCCTTTAGGTGGTGTCAGTGAACAGAACTCTGGTGGAAAGAGGATTGGCTCAGTGGCTTGTCTACTAGCCATGGCCTGGGCACCTTGGGAAGTCTTTCTGCAAATAAATCTTGTTTTGCACTATTACAACCTGGTTTGGCAAGTTCTCATAAGGAAACCTATTGACAGCTGCGTGCAGAGTTTTGGTGGTCCGTTCAAAGGCGTTTTGCTCCACTGTTACCATTTCACCGGAAACACACGGCTCATCTCAGTGAAATGACAACGGGACGTTCTTGGATGGCGATAACCGGTTAGAGAGGGATGGGTTACTGGGGAACCCCCGCTGGGACGTGGATGTAATAAAGGCCTTTTGATCATCTGTGCGTGCATGGTGTTTGTGTATCCGATCCTGCTTGGGTCTGGCTCGGTGTCACCACTGGCAGAGGCCAGTCCGGTGTGGCCGCCTGGATCTGACAAGTGGCGTAGTCGGCAGGATACACAAGCAGCCATGCCGCGGTTGAGAAAGGCGAAAGGGGAAGGCGAGAGCTGAGATGGAGCTGCTCGTGCACGTGGCGTGCCAGGGTGGCCCCAGATGGAGCAGTGGGGGTCGGTAGCTGCGTTGCTTGCCAAGCTAGCCAGCCTGGAAGATTGGCCATAGCTGGCAAGGGGTTAAGAAGTAACCCTGAGGGTCACTGAATTGGCTTTAAGAAGCCTGCCTTCATGCGATGCCTCAGAGGCATGCCGGAAGTTGGCAGGGAAGTTAGGGTGGGCTCTGCTCACCAGGAGAAAAGCATTAGATGATGATGATGTATCAGCTTGTATTGGGTTTGCGTGGCAAGGTTTTGTTAGTGGGGGGGGGGCTACAGGGGTGGCTTCTGCGAGAAGCTGCCAGAAGCTTCCCCTGTGTCTGAGAGAGCCAATGCCAGCCGGCTCCAAGACGGAGCCACAACTGGCCAGGGCTGAGCCAATCAGCGCCTCTGTGAGAACATAGTTAAGAAGGGAAAATACAAGTTAGAGGGAGCTTTTGTAGCCGGAGAGAGGAGTGAGAAGATGTAAGAAACTCTGCAGACACCAAGGTCAGTGCAGAAGGAGGGGCAGGAGGTGCTCCAGGCGCCGGAGCAGAGATCCCCCTGCAGCCCGTGGTGAAGACCATGGTGAAGCAGGCTGTCCCCCTGCAGCCCATGGCGGAAGGATGAGGGGGTGTAGAGATTCCACCTGCAGCCCGTGGAGGACCCCACGCCGGAGCAGGTGGAGGCACCTGAAGGAGGCAGTAGCCCCGTGGGAAGCCCGCGCTGGAGCAAGCTGCTGGCAGGACCTGTGGACCCATGGAGAGAGGAGCCCACGCCAGAGCAGGTTTGCTGGCAGGACTTGTGACCCCGTGGGGGACCCACGCTGCAGCAGTCTGCTCCTGAAGGTCTGCACCCCGTGGGAGAGACCCACGCTGGAGAAGTTTGTGAAGGACTGTAGCCCGTGGGAAGGACTCATGCTGGAGAAGTTGGTGGAGGACTGTGTCCCATGAGAGGGACTCCATGTTGGAGGAGTCCTCCCCCTGTGGATGAAGAAGCAGCAGAAACAACATGCCGTCAACTGACTGTAACCCCCATTCCCCCTCCCCCTGTGCTGCTGAGGGGGGGAATTTAAGCCCGGGAAGATGGGAGGGGTGGAGGGAGGTGTTTTAAGACTAGACTTTATGTCTCATTCCTCTACCCTGTTTTGCTTGGGAATGTAGTAAAATAGTAAATTTTCTCTCTACTTTCGGTCTCTTTTGCTCATGACGATAATTAGCGAGTGGTCTCTCCCTGTCCTTATCTCGACCCACAAGCCTTTTGTTATAGTTTTTCTCCCCTGTCTAGTTAAGGAGGGGAGCGATACAGTGGCTCCAGTGGGCACCTGGCCTACAGCCAGGGTCAACCCACCACATACCCGCCCAGAGCCAGCTCCAGCCTGGAGCTCCCCCCCGCCACTCCCAGGCAGCCAGCAGGCAGGAGACACCCCCACACGTGCCCAAGGGCCTGGCTGGCCTCACGGGAGAGCCCCAGCCCTCAGCTCAGCTAGGCCGCAGCTGGAGCAGAGACTGCGCCTGGCCAGACCAACATGGCCGCCGGGCAGCCCTGTGCCCCAGGCCTACAGCTCCCAGCATGCCCTGGGAACAACATGGCCACCAGGCCTCCCCATGCCCCAGGCCTACAGCTCCCAGCATGCGGCGGGGTGCTCCTGCTTGCGGTCTGACCCTGCGGGGACACTGTCCCCCGGCCCGGCCCGGGCCCCGCAGGCCCAGAGATGGACAGAGGGACGGTGGGAACAAGGGGCAGGGAGTGGAGGGAGGAGAAATGGTGGTGAGGAGGCGGCAGAGGGAGAGAGCGGGAAAGAGCTGGAGGGGAAGGGCAGAGCTGGGTGCGGGAAGAAAACTAGTGCTAGGCAGCAGGCCAGAGGGACGGAGAGAGAAGAAGAAGGGCCGGGAGGAGGCCAGAGGGACGGGCCGACACAGGCAGGGCCAGGGAGCGGGACGGGGGCGCAGAGAGAGAGAAGAGGAGTGAGAGAGACATGGGCCAGGGAGCAGGACCGAGGGACGGAGGGGAAAGGGTGAGAGGGAAAAGGAAGGGGAGAGAGGAAGGGAGAGGCAGGGGCTGAGAGCAGGTGTGGTGGGTTGACCCTGGCTGGGGGCCAGGTGCCCCCCCGAGCCGCTCTATCACTGCCCCCCCCTTAACTAGGCAGGGGAGAAACAGTACAACGAAAAGCTTATGGGTCGAGATAAGGACAGGGAGAGATCACTCACTAATTCTCATCAGGAGTCACTGTCCCAGTACAAACCAGATCCCTTTAACCCCTCCCAGCACTGACCTGCCCTGTCCCAGTTCTGAATCCCTGAGCGGGGCAGGGGCTGGATTAAAAAATTCCCTCAATAGCCAATGTGACTATGAAGCAGGTATCCTTTATTGCAGCGCTGGGAGTCGCACCAGGATATTTCCACAAACGAGTGTCTAGACGAGGCACAAATTGTACGTGATTTATATTACAAAAGAGTTACATATTCATCAGGTTTCCGATAAATTTAATACATATTCATTATTGTTCCGGGAACTCATGACTATATGCTAATGTCCTGATATGCCTGCGCAGTTTCTTTCTCAGGTGGTCGTCAGGGGTCGTCCTCCTCAAATCTTCCTCTTTCTCCTCTTCTTCAGTGGACACAGTTGGGTGACCTCTTCTTCATGATCTCTGTTTTGCAAGCTCAGCAACCTTGTTATCCGCTCCGCCCTGATGGTCGGATGGCTTGTTGGCATATTGGGCCCCCTTTATCAGGGTGCTTCAAACTTTGGGTCTTTTTCTAGTTCATACCCAAGGACTGTTCCCTAATTTACGGCTCCTCTTATCCTGTTTCAACATTCCAACTATTTTACTAATAGTTTCCTTTCCTACTGGAGCATGAGACAGGCGAAGCCTGAGTTTGTGGGGCCTAACTCAAGTGTGGCCAAGTTATATATTCTGTTGTAAAATTGTTCTACGCTAATTAGTTTCCCTTATTCATTCCCCCCCCCCTTTCATTAAAGTTGCAAATTCTTTCGCAAGAAGGCCTACAACACATTGGTTTTTTGCAGTGTTCTCTTAAAGTATTTCCCTGACTCTACTGCATGTCTTATTTCGTGTCCAGTTCTTCATATTCTCCTGAAGTTCGCCTGCTACTACCAAAATGCACATTGTATTAATATACAAGTCAGGATTGTCATCAGTCCTATAAGCAGGCCAAAAAGAAATAGCTGCCGGAGCCAGCCAGTCAAATTAGGTAGCCAGGAAGTTAACTTGTGCCAAATGCCTTCAAAACCCCATGAGGTACCATCTTTAGTTATTTTATGCAATACCTCGCTTTGTCTGTGGATTTTGTCTAAATCTGTGGAGATTCTACCGCTTTGGTCTATGTACATACAACAGCTTATATTTATGGTTGCACAAACACCACCTTGTGAAGCTAGTAAGAAATCAAGGGCCATTCGGTTTTGAATGACTTCTTTCGACAGACTAGTTATTTCAGTTTGCAAGGCCTGTATTGCATCAATGGTTTTGTTGTCAGTGTTTTCTAGTACCGCCGAAATGTTCACTATAGTTTTTTCTAGTTCACTTACCCCTAGCCATGGGAGAAACCACCTTACAAAACTATGGAACTTAGTAAACCTATCCGCTATAGCATTATGAGTTTTCTTTATCCTTCTGAGGGAAGTTGTTATTCTTTCATCCTGTGGGTATCGTTTGTCAACGATAGTAATGTTAGGAACTAAAGCCCCAAGAGTACAAGCTCCTTTCCATCCTAGGGGCAATCTCTTCAAAGCCAGTGTACCACATAGCCAATACCATCCCGTTCCTAATGGGACCGGGAGTCCAGTATAGTTCAGTCTTTGAAAAGCAGGATCAATCAATGTCATATTGAAGGAAATGGACTTGTTACATTTTAAATATTCTCCTATAAAGGTGCCCTTTCCTGAACTTACCAAACAGCTATTACTCGAGGTATAATTCGCTATCACGTCTACCTTCCATTCCTTGTTCCATTTGGACTGGGAATCTTTTCTAAGGGTGGTGTTGGCCCAATAAACCGGATTTGTCCAGGGGACATTAGATGGAAGTGGAACTCCTATTAAGGATATTCCGTGGCCAGAATATTTAGGCATCTGGGTGCAGATCCAACAATCATTCTTATGTAAGATTTGGGTGATGTTTTGGACTAGAGAGAAGTGTAGATTTTGATTCCATCCTTCTACCTGATTGACATGGCTCAGGACTGTTATTATCACGAGTAGTGTCCAATTGATCATAATGTCCTCTTTATTTTTATCTTAAGGGGTGATTGTGGTTCCACAGTCCATGATGCAGGGGCCTTCTTGATCCTTGAATAATGAATCCACGCGGGCTGCTCTTTGATCTTGATTGCAGTGAAGGTTGTTAACAGCACTTGAAACGGTCCATTCCACTTCTCTTCCAATGGTTTACCTGTGAAATTCTTAACATAAACCCAGTCTCCGGGTTTAAAAGGATGTATGGGTTGATCTAATCCTCTAACTCGTGTTGCTAGAACAGTTTGTTGGATTATATTTAACTGTCTCTGTAAACTAATTAGGTACTGCTACAGGTATCCTTCACCAAGTTGGGTAAGATCTTCCCCTGAATATTGCAATTGATATGGCCTCCCATACAAAATTTCAAAGGGGCTCATATTTTCTTTAGATCTCGGTTTTGTCCGAATTCTTAGTAGGGCTAATGGGAGGGCTTGATTCCACTGCAAGTTTGTTTCTTGACAAATCTTAGCTAGTTGTTGTTTGATCAAATGGTTCATTTTTTCCACTTGGCCACTAGCTTGTGGTCTGTGAGGGGTGTGTAATTGCCAATCTATTCCTAAGATTTTACTGATTTTTGTTACTACTTTTGCACAAAAGTGAGTACCTCTATCTGAGGATATTGTTGCGGGTACCCCAAATCGTGGTATCACTTCATTTAGTAACGTTTTTGTTACCTCTCTAGCCTTGTTGGTTCTACAGGGAAATGCCTCTGGCCAGCCTGAGAAGGTATCTGTTAACACCAACAAATATCTGTATCCCCCTTTTCTGGGGAGTTCGGAAAAGTCTATTTGCCAATGTTGCCCCGGACTATTACCTTTTCCTATTACACCCATCTGAATCTTGTTTGAGGTATTCGGGTTATTCTTTAGACAAATTTCACACCTTTGGGTTACTTGTTTCACAGTGGTGTACAGATTTCGACTTACTAGTTTCTGGTTTAATTGTTTATATAAAGCATCTGTACCCCAATGTGTTTTCTTATGTTCATCTAAAACTAATTTCCATAACAAATTAGAGGGTACTATTATTCGTCCATCTGGAACATAAAACCATCCATCTTTTCCTTTGTTACCTTCTAAATCATTGATTATTTTTTTATCTTCTTTGGAATACTTATCTGGCTCCAAATCAGAATTTGGAATTTGAAGTTTACCATCTGGAATGAAGGCTGCCATCACTTTACCCTTTTCTGCTGCCTTTCTAGCCTCTGAGTCTGCCAATTTATTGCCAATCTCTTGGTCGGTGTTACCTTTTTGGTGCCCTTTACAATGCATAATAGCTACTTTTTCTGGAAGATTTACGGCTTCTAGTAACTTTAGAATTTCTTTTGCATGTTTAATATATTTTCCTGGAGCAGTGAGAAGTCCTCTTTCCTTCCAGATAGCACCATGGGCATGTACAACTCCAAAGGCATACTTTGAGTCTGTCCAGATATTAATCTTCTTCCCTCTTGCCAGCTCTAACGCTCGGGTTAGGGCAATGATCTCAGCCTTTTGTGCTGATGTCCCTGCAGGTAATGATTTTGCTTCTATTACCTTTTGGGTAGTGGTCACAGCATATCCCGCTTGGCGTTCTCCGTGTTTCACAAAGCTGCTTCCGTCTGTATACCAGGAGTCCTCGGCATCGTGGAGCGGCTCCTCTTTTAGATCGGGGCGACTGGAATATACCGCTTCCATCGTTTTTAAACAGTCATGGACCACCGGCTCCAAGATTTCCCCGCTAAGGAAAGAAGCTGGGTTCACAATGTTAGTGGTGACTATAGTTATATCATCTTGTTCCACTAGTATTGCTTGGTATTTCAGAAATCTAGAGGGGGAAAGCCAGTGTCCTCCTTTTTGTTCTAACACGGCTGAAACTGTATGAGACACCATTACTGTAATTTTCTGGCCCATTGTAAATTTGCGTGCTTCCTGTACATTCAGGATAACTGCAGCTACTGCTCGTAGACATCCAGGCCACCCTTTGCTTACTTCATCCAATTGCTTAGAAAAGTAAGCTACTGCTCTTTTATAAGGGCCTAGTTGCTGAGCCAGCACCCCTAAGGCTATTCCTTGCCTCTCATGAGAAAATAGCCAGAAGGGTTTAGACACATCAGGAAGACCTAAAGCCGGTGCTCTCATCAGTTCTGTTTTCAGTTGTTCAAAGGCTCTTTTTGCTTCTCCCGTCCAGGTCAACTTTAACTGATTATCTTTTAGTAATTGATACAACGGTTTTACTAAGAGTCCATAATTATATATCCATAATCTGCACCATCCTGTCATACCTAAAAAGGTCCTAAGTTCTTTCGCTGTTCCCGGCAATGGTGTGCGGCAAATAGCTTCTTTTCGACCTTTACCGAGTTCTCTTTGTCCTCCCGAGATCTCAAATCCGAGGTAAGTGACTTGTTGCTGAATCACTTGGGCCTTTTGCTGGGAAACTTTGTACCCACTCAGTCCTAGATGATTTAACAAGCTCACTGTCCATTGGGCACAGTCCTCCTTCGTAGTTGTAGCTACTAGTACATCGTCCACATAGTGTAAGAAAGTCCCCGTCTGAGATGGAGGAGTCCATGTTTCGAGTTCTTGGGCCAGCTGGTTCCCAAAGCTAGTGGGGCTATTCTTAAATCCTTGAGGTAACACAGTCCAAGTTAATTGTGTTTTTCTGCCTGTTTCAGGATTTTCCCATTTAAAAGCAAACAGCTTCTGACTTCCTACTGCCAAGGGCAGACAGAAGAAAGCATCCTTTACGTCCAGTATGGTAAACCAAACCTGATCATTTTTCACTTGAGTTAATGTATAGGGGTTTGCAACCACTGGGTGAATGTCCTGCACTATTTGGTTCACAGTTCGTAAATCCTGCACTAATCTATATTCCCCACCCCCTGGCTTTTTAACGAGTAAGACTGGGGTGTTAAATTCTGTTTCGCATTATATATGAGCAACCCATAAAGTTGAGTGTTAACCTTTTTAATCCCTTTTTGGCCTCTGTCTTCAATGGGTATTGTTTTTGTCTTACCGGATTTGTTCCAGGTTTAAGGATAATTCTTAGGGGTTCCGCTCTTCTGGATCTACCCGGGACCCCATTAGCCCATACCAAAGGTGTCACTGCATTCTTCACCTCCTCGGGAATTCCTTGGTTAGTCTTAGGTTATTCCTGCAGCATAAAAACTCTTGCCTCGATGGCTTGAGATTCAGGGATTCATAATTGAACTTCCCCATCTTTAAAGGTGATCTGTATTTCTAATGTACTTAATAGGTGCCGTCCCAAGAGTGGTATAGGACATTCAGGCATATCTAAAAATTGGGGAGTTACCCACTGTTTTCCGAGCTTAAAATGTAAAGGATGGAAAAAGGCACGCTGTTCCGCTTTCCCTGTGCACTCACAACGTTTATGGTATCTTCACTCAATTTTCTTGGATAAGTATTTAACAGAATAAGTCGCCCCAGTATCTACAAGAAAATCTATTTTCCTTTTTCCCAGCTCTCCTGTAGCCAGGGGTTCTGCTGGGGAGGTTTGCCCCGGTCCCCTTCAGGACTTAGTTCAGGGGAACTGAGGGGGAAAGGGAGTTTCTTGATTGTATCATGCCTCCTCCAGAACTTCTGGACTGATAGGAATAGGAGCCCTAAAAGGGTCCTTCAGTTTCTGACAATCCCATTTCCAATGTCCCAGTTCTTTACAATAGGCACACTGATGATCTCCTAAGGTATTGCTGGTATTTTGTGCTGGAGGAGCCTCGCCTCTCCCACCATAGTATTGCCGTCCTCCCCTGAAGTTACTGTTTGCTGAGGCTCCCTGCAGTGCAGCTCTCAGGTTACCCTCTCTTTCCCTGTCTCTCCGTGCCTGTCTCCTCCGCTCTCTTTCGTCTTCTTGTTGCTCTTCTTTCATTTCCTTCTCTTGCTCTCTTTTATCAAAAACCATCCATGCAACCTCCAACATCTTTCATTCATTCCAAATCATCTTCCTCATCACGCCTGCACTTCAAACACCGTTGCCCCGTACTACAAGCAGAGCAACACCTTCACAGCCTCCCGCTGCCTTTCACTGCTTTTCTAATGCTGATGCCAGGGGGGCTTGCAGGGTAAGCCCACAGTCCTTCAGCCCCTCAGGATGATTTCGCAAGGTGAAAAACAAATCAACATAAGGTACCTCATCCCATTTCTTCTCCCTTCTACACAACAACATCAAGTGTGGCATTGTATTATATTCCAAATTCTTATTCTTGGGCCATTTTTCCTGATTGTCCAATTTCTACATCGGCCACCAGTGATTATAACACTCAATTAGTTGCCTTTTTATAAGAGGGTCCCCTCCTGTTTGTTTCCAATGTTTTAAAATACACTCTAGGGGAGACTTCTTTAATGTCCCCACCAGCCACCGAAGGTTTGTTACCCATTGTAACACAAATACAACAAAAACCACAAAACAAAAATTGACAAGTGAGAGAAGTGAGAAAATTGACGAAAGCAACACAAAACAATAAAACACAAGTTCTTGATTGATCAATACCTTTCTTAAATCGCAGTCCAATAGCCCCTCGCGTAGCTCACGCCACGGCTTACTTGAAGGCTAAGGGGGCCTCTAACCCAACTCTTAAATCACAATTAAAAGTAAGAGAAATGCCTTTTACCTGTCCCAGGGAACGTGCTCAGAACTCTTCGGTCTGGGGGATGGAAGGGTCTCCCCGAGAATCCCTCGGTGCCGGCTGGAGGTCCTATGATCCCACGGATCCGTCGAGATTCAAAAGCCTTGTCCCACCTGGGTGGCCAAAACTGTCACCGAAAGTCAGGACTCCCAGAAAACTCCTTAACACCAATTTAGCATGAAGAAGCAGGCATTTCCTTTGATTGCAGCGCTGGGTGTCAGGAGGAGAGTTCCTTACCTCAGGCACACCTAACGCTAGTTCTCTTGTCATGTTTATACACAAGTATTACAAAGATGACAAAGCGGTACACTCCCCGTTCCAATAATTGGTTCCTATTTCTTCGCCTAGTCTGCAAACTAGAAGGCCTGCTCAGTTCCTTTCTCTGCCTCTGTCTTTTGCGTAGGTGGTATAATTTGGGTAGGGGGCTTATGGGTGGGTGGTGGTGGGGACCCTGGCCCAAATTCCCTTACCCCTAGTTTCTCCATACTTCCGTGTTGGTAATTGTTCGCTATGTGCCTCAGGAAGATCAGGATGCTGCTGGAGGCAACGAGTGTCCTCCCTTTCTGCAAAGTCTGTATATAAGGACCTTGAAGTGTCTTGTAGCTGCTCCTTTTTCTCATGATGTGTAGCAGGGGCTCATTCTAAGAACCGTTGGTCTTCTACCGAAAGGAATAATGCATAGTTTCTTATCACATCTCAGCAGTCCTTCGTTAGTGGCCTATCTTTTTTGCTACATTTCCCCCCTTTTTCAGATTCTTTTCAGATTCTTTTCAGTTTCACCTTCACCTTTTTCTCTCAGAGCCATATATATATCAGTAGGTAGATGAGCAGTAACCATACCTGTCCCGACAGGGCAAGACATCTTACAGAGTTGACGTACCCTTTTAAACCCAATTCAATTTGATTCTTAAAGGCCCTTCTGTAGTTATTTGCCACTGATCCAAGGGGGCTTTCTTAACTTGGGTATAGTGGGTTCATGGTTTAATTCCTTCACCCTTGATTGCTGTGTAAGTTGTCAAAAGAATCTGGAAGGGCCTTTTCTACTTTTCCTGTAGTGGTTCAGAGTTCCAAGTCTTTATGTAGAGGTGGTTGCCAGGCTGGTATGGATGGATGCACGGGGGTATCGAGGGTCAGAGGGTCGGATAAGGTGACGTATCTCTTTAGAGCTGCAAGCGTTTTGGTTGGTTGATTGGTTGGTTGTTTTTTTCCAGAGAGACCAAATATAGTCACTTAAATTGTCCTTTCCCCTTACAGTAACCGCTCCTGGAAACACAGGTAATTGGTATGGCCTTTCATATATTATTTCATAGGAACCGATTTTTTATTAGTTGTATTTTTTATTATTTGTATCAGGTTGTACCCTGATTCGGGGGAGTACTACAGAAAGGGCTTGAGGCCATTTTAATGTTGTTTCCTGACAGATTTTATTTATTTCTTTTTTCAGAGTCTGATTCATTCTTTCAACTTTCCCACTAGATTGCAGTCTCCATGGAGTATGTAAATCCCATGTAATAGTCAAGGTTTGGCTTAGCTGTTGCGAAACCTTAGTCACAAAATGCAGTCCTCTGTCTGAGGACATCCCACTTGGTATATCAAACTTAGGTATTCTTTCCTCTAATAAGGATTTAACAACCTCCCGTGCTTTGTTGGTGCGACAGGGAAAAGCTTCAGGCCATCCTGAAAAGGCATCCACCAAACCCAAAAGATACCGATAGCCATTTTGTCTGGGTAACTCGGAAAAATCAGTTTTTGTCAGTAATCTCCGGGGAGTTCCCTCGCCTAGTAAGCCCTGGGGGTGGCCTCCTTTGGCTAAGAGGGTCTTTTTTTTAAACAGACTGGACACTTCTCTGTAACTGCTTTTTTAATCTTAGTCATTCGAACATTAAGTACTTGTGATTGGAGGCTGTTAATCAAAGGCTCCACTCCCCAATGCATTTCTTTATGTCTGGCCTCAGCTATTTGTGTCATTAGTTGAAGTGGCCCACTAACTTGCTCATTGGGGGTTATCAGCCATCCTTCTGGATTTTCTGTTGCTTTTAAATACAATGCCAATTGATGGTCTACTGCGCTGTAAAGAGGCTTAGTCCCTGGTAGCTGTATCTTTCTATCTGGGATTAGTGCTAGAATACCTTGCTGTGCAACCTCCTTGGCAGTGTAATCTGCCAAACAGTTTCCTATATTCACAGCGGATTGCCCAAACCGGTGTGCTCGACAGTGCATTATAGCTACCTCCTCCGGTTCCTGGGCAGCTTGGAGAAGTTGTAAAATTCCTTCTTTGTGTCTAATAGAAGATCCTTGTGCAGACAGCAATCCTCTTTTTTTTTCCCAAATGGCTCCGTGAGCGTGCACCACACCAAAGGCATATTTGGAGTCTGTCCATGTATTTACCCGTTGAGCTACTCTCAGGGCCTGACGTAGTGCAATCAGTTCTGCTTTTTGCACCGACGTGTCGATGGGTAGCGCCTCGGCCTCCACAACTTCTCTAGTTGTAACAGCAGCATACCTGGGCCTTTGTTTCCCCTCCTGTACAAAGCTGCTACTGTCTGTAAAGAGCTCCAAATCAGGGTTAGTCCAAGGTTCGTCATGCAGATCTGAGCGACTGAAATAGACTTGTTCAACTGTTTGCAGACAGTGGTGGCTTAAAGGCTCCTCACTTTCCTCATTCAAGGTTAAACAAACAGTAGCCGGATTGACAGCAGAGGTGACTTCGAGCTCTACATCATCTGGTTCTAACAGTACCCCTTGAGATTGAAGCATTCTGCTGGGGGATAACCAATGTCCTCCCTTTTGTTCTAAAACTGTGGTAAGCATATGGGGTGCATATACAATCATGTTTTTTGCCCCAAGGTTAATTTCCTGGCTCCCCGCATTAATAGGACGGTGCATGCCAGCCATCCCTTACTTACTGGGTCCAGTTGCTTAGAGAAGTACCTGACCGGTCTTTTCCAGTCCCCGATCTTCTGGGCCAATACTCCCAAAGCAAGATGTTGCCTTTCATATACAAATAGTTCCAAGGGCTTAAATAAGCCCTGCAGCCCTAGTGCGGGCGCCATCTCTGAGGCTCTGATAACAAGGGAATGTGGCAAACACCCGTCTTGACACGGACAGGGATGGGCTGATGATGACCAGGGAGCGTTGAACAAGGACGGAGCCTGCGGAGGCAGGATAACGTCTGGTGAGACCACTCCTCTATTCCTGAAACACAGAAACAATGACCATCTGTGCCCTGTGCGCCATGTGCCTGTGACAGATCACCACTCACTTGGTCAGCCCTGAAGGGGGGGGGGGCAGTGAAACCCCCAGGACCCCCACAACCCATTTCTAGAACATTTCTGAACATTCCTGAGCACATACTGCGCCTGCTCAGTGATGACAGACCCCCGCCTATAGGGCGGGCACATTGGGTTATAAAAAGTGGAAACACAAGTTTTTGGCATGCGCCCACCACCTGAAGACTACAACTACGAGCTGAGAACATCGCTGGATCCAAGGGTGGTGATATTTTTTCTCTCTCTCTCTCTCTCCTTTCTTTCTCTCTTTCTTTTCCTCTCTGTCACTCTCCTTGTCTGTAACTTAATTTTCGGCACATTAGGGTAATATTGTCACACGTTTTGCTAAACGCTTACCTTTCATAGTTCTGCTAAGTTTTGAGCATTGTTATGACCTTTGCCAAGCCTCTATCTTTTGTCGTTCCACTGAATTTTAAGTAAATTTATAGTTGGTTTGAACCTCTGAACTAATTGACGTTACTTCTCATTACCGCGCAGAGAATTAAAAAGTTAACCTCACCCTGACACCCTGAGTGGGACGGGACACCATCATTACAGCTTTTTTTTCAGACTCTGAAAGGCCTGCCTGCATGCAGGGTTCCAAGGCAGGTATTTTTCCCTGTGCCTCCTTTAAGATGTCGTCAAGAGGTCTTACCAGCAGTCCATAGTTGGATATCCCCAGACCACACCTTCCGGCCGTTCCCAGGAAAGCCCTCAGATCTCTTGCTGTCTTCGGTTCTGGGATCTGACAAATGGCCTCTTTCCGATCTGTTCCCAGTCTCCGCTGGCCCTGGAAAATCTCAAATTCCAGGGAAGTGACCATTGGTTTTGCAATCTGTGCCGCCTTCTTGGACACTTTGTATCCTCCTTGTCCTAAGAAGTTTCACAGGCTTATAGTCATTTGTATGCACTCCTCCCAGGTTGCTGCTGCTGCTAGGATATCATCCACATATTGCAGCATAACTCCATCAGGATGGTCTCTTCTCCCTATTTCTCATTCTTTAGCTAACTGGTTTCCAAAGATTATTGGACTATTTTTGAGTCCTTGAGGCAACACAGTCCAGGTTAGTTGAGTTTTTCGTCCAGTGGTTGGGCTTTCCCATTCAAAGGCAAAAATAGCCTGACTCTGTTTTTCGAGAGGTATGTAAAAGAAGGCATCCTTTTAATCTAGGGCTGTGAACCATTTATGTTTATCTTTGATAAGTGAGTAATGTCTAGGTTTTGCTGGTTTGCCACCACCGGGTGAATGTCCTGCACTCTCTGGTTGACAGCTCGTAAATCTTGCACTAACCTATATTCCCCACCCCCTGGCTTTTTTTCATGGGTAAGACTGGGGTGTTAAATTCTGATTCACATTGTATGAGCAACCCATATTCTAGGAATCCGCTCTTGCTAAATCTGTGATTTATTCTAGATGTAGATGTCTCAGTGGATAAACGGAGCTTTTTCTGTACTTGCCTGGTGTCTGCATGGCTGCGCAGCTTTTACATCTGTTCTGCTGTTGCTTTTGGGATCAGCATTTGGATCAGTGTTCGGTTCTTCACCACCAAAAAGAAGGTAACTGAGTGTCCTGGTTCTGGCAAGGATAGAGTTAATTTCCCAAGGAGCCAGGACAGGTGAGCCAAGCTGGCCGGGGGCTATTCCATACCATGTGACATCATGCTCACCATAAAAGGAGGCTAGTCGGGCAGGGGCGGGTTCGGCGTGTCGGTGTGGCTCCGGGACGGGTCGAGCGTCCGGTCGGTCGGTCGGTCGGTCGTCGGATCGGTAAAATCGTTCTTTGTTATCACCCATTGTTACTATCTGTTATCAGCACTGTTGTTGATTGTTTTCCCTCTCCCTTGCTGTCCCAGTAAACTGCCCTTATCCCAACCCTCGAGGCTTTGCCGTTGTTTTTCCGTTCTCCTCCACATCCCGCCGGGGGAGAAGTGAGCGAGCGGCACGTGGCACTTAGCTACCGGCTGGGGCTAAACCATGTCAGTCCTTTTTGGCGCCCAACGTGGGGCTCGAGGGGTTGTGATAACGACAAGTCTGACCCAAGTGTGTTAAACCAAAGTTGTTATAAGCATTTATAATGTTATTGAAACAGTCACTGGTCATAATGATGTTCTGTTTGGTCACATGGGTCCGTTTTGTAAACCCGTGTTTACTCTATGCAATCCCTGTGGTGCTGTTTATCACCTCTGGGAGAGGGGTTCGTGTTCTCATGTTGTTGTACTGTGTGATAATGACTTATGATAAGATATCATTGACAGTCATGGGTCTGAGCTGGTATGTGTATGTAGCATTTCGGTCAGGCCCGTACCTCGGTCAATATCTTTCAGAATTGATTAATAATTGGACCCAATCTATGGGGAAGACGGGGGGGGATACCTTCTCCCACTCTTTCACCTCCTCTTTTCCCTTTTGGTTGGTTACAACAATTTTTGAGTATTTTGAATACCCTTGGAATGTTCAGGCCAGTATATTCCTATTGCTAGGTCTCCTGAATGCTTTCCCACTCCTGTTCAGGGTTAGCAAAAATCTTTTCAAGAGTACCACCCAGGGATCTTCCCCAAGGCTGAGTGGTCAGGGCTGGCATGGCATGTGGGAGAGTATGGGTGGGTATCTAGAGACCTTTTCACCCCCAATGGTTTGGAGCTTCACTCCTGAACAATTGCAAGACCCTGATAAAATGGTAGAATATTTGAAAGGAAAATGCTGTGGGGATTCTAAGGAGGCACAACTTACTGCGCTGTGCTGGGCCCTGGCCACAATCTATCAAACACTGCTTGATAGTAGACAGCACCATCCAGAGGGAGAGAGCGGACCCACAGGCACTGCAGCTGCCCAGGCCCCCGCAACAGGCACTGCAGCTACCCAAACCCCCGCAACAGGCACTGCAACTGCCCAGGCCCCCACAACAGGCACTGCAGCTACCCAAACCCCCGCAACAGGCACTGTAGTCGAGCCAAAAGATCAACCCACACCAGTATCAGTTGCCCCTATACACAAAAAGAAATACACAAGGAAATCGGTTCGCTTAGTGAAAGATGATGATGAACCGGGGCCATCACAAGAACAAGAAGAAGAGCCAGAACCAGAAGTGATTACTCGATCCCTGTCCCTGAGTGAGCTGCGAGATATGCGGAAAGATTTCAGCCGCCTCCCAGGGGAGCATATTATTACCTGGCTGCTCCGCTGCTGGGATAACAGGGCCAGTAGCCTGGAACTGGAGGGCAGGGAGGCCAAGCAGCTAGGATCCTTGTCTAGGGAAGGGGGCATTGACAAAGCAATTGGGAAGAAGGCACAGGCCCTTAGCCTCTGGAGGCGCCTCCTGTCAAGTGTGAGGGAAAGGTATCCTTTCAGCGAAGATGTCGTATGTCGGCCAGGCAAGTGGACCACTATGGAGAGAGGTATTCAATATCTGAGGGAATTAGCTGTGCGGGAGATGGTTTATTATGATCCGGACAACGCACAGTTGCCCACAGAGCCCGATGAAGTCCACTGTACCCGACCCATGTGGCGAAAATTTGTGCGAAGTGCACCATCATCGTACGCCAACTCACTGGCAGTAATCGACTGGAAAAGTGAAGAGGCACCCACGGTGGACGAAGTGGCTGGCCGACTCCGGCAGTATGAAGAGAGCCTTTCTTCCTCCCTAGTCTCGGCTGTGGAGAAACTGTCTCAGGACGTCCGGCAACTCAAAGAGGATATATCTTACTCCCCACCTGTACAGACCCGCATTTCAGCTGTTAGGAGTAAGCGTTTTTCTGCTCCAGAGAGGGGATATAGAGCATACACACCACGAGGTATCCTGTGGTTTTTCCTGCATGACCACGGAGAAGACATGAGGAAATGGGATGGGAAGCCCACCTCAACCCTGCGGGCACGCGTACATGAGCTACAAGGCAAGACAGCTGTAAAAAGGGACTCTTCCAGAAAGAATGCTGCTCCAGTTTCCACCGGGCAGCCCCCCAGACCAAGTGAAAGGCTAGATCGCACTTCTGATCCTCTTGAAGGGACTTCTAAGTCCTTTTTGCAAGAGGTGAGTAGTGACTATGACGAGCAGGATTAGAGGGGCCCTGCCTCCAGCCAGGTGGAGGAAAGGGACAATAGGGTTTATTGGACTGTGTGGATCCGATGGCCTGGCACATCGAACCCACAAGAGTACAAGGCCCTAGTGGACACAGGTGCACAGTGTACCCTAATGCCGTCGAACTATGAAGGGATGGAACCGATATCTATTTCTGGTGTGACGGGGGGATCCCAACAGTTGACTCTGTTGGAGGCTGAAGTAAGTCTAACTGGGAATGAGTGGCAAAAGCACCCCATTGTGACTGGGCCGGAGGCTCCATGCATCCTAGGCATAGACTACCTCCGGAAAGGGTATTGCAAAGACCCAAAAGGTTACAGGTGGGCTTTTGGAATAGCTGCCTTAGAAGCGGAGGAAATTGAACCATTGTCTAGTTTGCCTGGTCTCTCGGAGGACCCTTCTGTCGTAGGGTTGCTGAGGGTTGAAGAGCAACAGGTGCCGATTGCGACTACAACTGTGCACCGGCGGCAATACCGCACCAACAGAGACTCCCTGGTTCCCATCCACAAACTAATTCATCAACTGGAGGGTCAGGGAGTGATCAGCAGAACCCACTCACCCTTTAACAGTCCCATATGGCCAGTGCGGAAGTCCAATGGCGAGTGGAGGCTGACGGTAGGCTATCGTGGCCTGAATGAAGTCACACCGCCCATGAGTGCTGCCGTGCCGGATATGCTGGAACTTCAAGTATGAACTGGAGTCAAAGGCAGCCAAATGGTATGCCACAATTAATATCGCTAATGCATTTTTCTCGATCCCTTTGGCAGCAGAGTGCAGGCCACAGTTTGCCTTCACTTGGAGGGGTGTCCAGTACACCTGGAATCGACTGCCCCAGGGGTGGAAACACAGCCCCACCATCTGCCATGGACTGATCCAGACTGCACTGGAAAAGGGTGAAGCCCCAGAGCACCTGCAGTACATTGATGACATCATTGTATGGGGCAACTCAGCAGAGGAAGTTTCTGAGAAAGGGAAGAAAAGAATCCAAATCCTGCTGCAGGCTGGCTTTGCCATAAAACGAAGTAAGGTGAAGGGGCCTGCGCAGGAAATCCAATTTTTAGGAATAAGGTGGCTATGATGGGCGGCATCAGATCCCAATGGATATTATCAACAAAATAGCAGCCATGTCCCCACCAACCAACAAAAAGGAGACACAGGCCTTCCTAGGTGTTGTGGGTTTCTGGCGAATGCACATTCCGAATTACAGTCTGATAGTAAGCCCCCTCTACCATGTAACCCAGAAGAAGAATGATTTCAAATGGGGCCCTGAGCAACGACAAGCTTTTGACGAAATTAAACAAGAAATAGTTCATGCCATAGCTCTTGGGCCAGTCCGGGCAGGACCAGATGTAAAAAATGTGCTGTACACCGCAGCCGGGGAGAATGGCCCTACCTGGAGTCTCTGGCAGAAAGCACCAGGGGAGACTCGAGGTCGACCCCTGGGGTTTTGGAGCCGGGGATATAGAGGATCCGAGGCCCGCTACACTCCAACGGAAAAGGAGATATTGGCAGCCTATGAAGGGGTTCGAGCTGCTTCAGAGGTGATTGGCACTGAAGCACAGCTCCTCTTGGCACCCCGACTGCCAGTGCTGGGTTGGATGTTCAAAGAGAGGGCTCCTTCTGCACATCATGCAACCGATGCTACGTGGAGTAAGTGGGTTGCGCTGATCACACAACGGGCTAGAATAGGAAGCCCCAGTCGTCCAGGAATTCTGGAAGTGATCACAGACTGGCCGGAAGGGAAAGATTTCGGAATGTCGCCAGAGGAGGAGGTGACACGTGCTGAAGAAGCCCCACCATATAATAAACTAACAGAAGATGAGAAACCATATGCCCTCTTCACTGATGGGTCCTGTCGCATCGTGGGAAAGCATCGAAGGTGGAAGGCCGCTGTATGGAGTCCCACACAGCGAGTTGCAGAAGCTGCTGAAGGAGAAGGTGAATCGAGCCAGTTTGCAGAGGTGAAAGCCATCCAGCTGGCTTTAGATATTGCTGAAAGAGAAAAGTGGCCAACGCTGTACCTCTACACTGATTCATGGATGGTGGCCAATGCCCTGTGGGGGTGGTTACAGCAGTGGAAGCGGAGCAACTGGCAGCGTAGAGGCAAACCCATCTGGGCTGCCCCACTGTGGCAAGATATTGCTGCCTGGCTAGAGAAGCTGGTTGTAAAGGTACATCATGTACATGCCCACGTACCCAAGAGTCGGGCCACTGAGGAACATCAGAACAACCAGCAGGTAGATCAGGCTGCCAAGATTGAAGTGGCTCAGGTGGATTTGGACTGGCAGCGTAAGGGTGAATTATTTCTAGCTCGGTGGGCCCATGACACCTCAGGTCATCAAGGAAGAGATGCGACATATAGATGGGCCCGTGATCGAGGGGTGGACTTGAGCATGGACGCCATCTCACAGGTCATCCATCAATGTGAAACGTGCGCTGCAATCAAGCAAGCCAAGCGGGTAAAGCCTCTGTGGTATGGAGGCCGATGGTTGAAATATAAATATGGGGAAGCATGGCAAATCGACTACATCACGCTCCCGCGAAGCCGCCAAGGCAAGCGTTACGTTCTTACAATGGTGGAAGCAACCACTGGGTGGCTGGAAACATATCCTGTGCCCCATGCCACTGCCCGGAACACTATTCTGGGTCTTGAAAAGCAAGTCCTGTGGCGACATGGCACCCCAGAGAGAATTGAGTCAGACAACGGGACTCATTTTCGGAACAACCTCATAGACACCTGGGCCAAAGAGCATGGTATTGAGTGGGTGTATCACATCCCCTGTCATGCACCAGCCTCTGGGAAAGTTGAAAGGTGCAATGGGCTGCTAAAAACTACCCTGAGGGCAATGGGTGGTGGGACCCTCAAACACTGGGATACACATTTAGCAAAGGCCACCTGGTTAGTTAACACTAGGGGATCTGCCAATCGAGCTGGCCCTGCCCAGTCAAAATTCCCACGCCCAGTAGAAGGGGATAAAGTTCCTGTAGTGCACATGAAAAATGTGTTGGGTAAAACAGTTTGGGTTATCCCTGCTTCAGGCAAAGGCAAGCCCATCTGCGGGATTGCTTTTGCTCAGGGACCAGGGTGCACTTGGTGGGTGATGAGAAAAGATGGGGAAGTCCGGTGTGTACCCCAAAGGGATTTGCTTTTGGGTGAAAATAGCCAATAAATTAAATTGCATGATATTAATAGCGATATACTGTATCAATGGTATGACCATAAGAATCACCCAAAACTAATGAAGGATGGACTTTGAAACTGAACAAAGTGCCACGATGATGGAACTAGAACTGACTTCAACTGGTGCCCAGAAACTTCATCGAAAAATCACATCTTTGGCATCCAGACTGTGAGCATGGACCATATACCAGATAGACCGGCTGTGAAGACTCCGGATGCAGCGTGCAACAATCCAGCAGCACGCACCATTGCTCCTGCTCTGAGAGACTGTAATGGCAGATGGAACCCAAAACCATGGACTAAATGAACTCGACAGACATTTTAGAGCGATAGCCCATAGAGTAAGGCAATGAGTTCTGTAAAATAATCTGGGCATGACGCAGATGGTATGGAATAAGGGGTGGATAATGTCCTGGTTCTGGCAAGGATAGAGTTAATTTCCCAAGGAGCCAGGACAGGTGAGCCAAGCTGGCCGGGGGCTATTCCATACCATGTGACATCATGCTCACCATAAAAGGAGGCTAGTCGGGCAGGGGCGGGTTCGGCGTGTCGGTGTGGCTCCGGGACGGGTCGAGCGTCCGGTCGGTCGGTCGGTCGGTCGTCGGATCGGTAAAATCGTTCTTTGTTATCACCCATTGTTACTATCTGTTATCAGCACTGTTGTTGATTGTTTTCCCTCTCCCTTGCTGTCCCAGTAAACTGCCCTTATCCCAACCCTCGAGGCTTTGCCGTTGTTTTTCCGTTCTCCTCCACATCCCGCCGGGGGAGAAGTGAGCGAGCGGCACGTGGCACTTAGCTACCGGCTGGGGCTAAACCATGTCACACAGCATCAAGGCCTTTCCTGCTTCTTAGGCTGCTCCCCCAGCAGGGAGGCTGGGAGTGCACGAGAAGCATGGAGGGGACATGGCAGGGACATCTGGCCACAACTGACCAAAGGGATCTTCCATACCATAGGACATCATGAGTGAGGCAGCGACTGTGTGGCACTGAGCTGTCTGCCAGGGTTACACCACAACACGCATCCATCAAGGCAGGCTCGGCCATGACTGGTGGAGGAGCGGCCTCAAGGAGGAGGCTTTGGGCATTAGGAGGGATGCCAGAGCAGCCAGTGGTGCTAAACAGGAAGATGGCCAGGAGCACATTAGGCTGCCCTGGGAGGAGCGTGGCCACCCAGGCAAGGGCACTTCTTCTCCATCTTGACTCAGCACTGGTGTCTGGCCACCTCTGCAGTGGTGTGTCCCAGGGTGGGGGGCTCCCCGTTCTGGAGGGATGGGGAGGAACTGTCACGTGGGCAGAGAAAGTCTGCCAAGATAGGGTTAGGGGTCATGGGTGGAGAGGCTGAGAGACCTGGGCTGCTTCATCCTGGTGAAGTGGAGGCTGAGGGAAGCATAAGGGTAACTCGGGACAGCTGGAAAATTACTTTCTGAGGTGATGGCACTAATTTTTAGTCGTGGGCAAGAGCATAAGAAAGGAAAAGCACGAGAAACTGCAGCTTTGGAGGTGCCGAGTGGAGGTGAGGCTGAAGAACTGTCCTTCTGAGGGAAGTGCTGTGGTGCAAAAAGTGACTCTGCAGGGAGTCTGGAGGAGACCATGGCTTTGTGTTTGAGGGAACATGTGGCGAGGAGGGAGAGAGCAGCAGTCCAGGTAGGGCCATAGCATGGGGTGAGAAGAAGGTGGGGAAGCGCGTTGGGTGCCTGCAGCCTGCAGGGAAACAGGCAGAGGCGTGGGGCAGTGTAGGATGGCCTGTGGTGCCGATGGCCAAGGGTGCTGGCAAGGCTGAAAGGCCCCGATGGAACCGAGGGCTTTGCCCCCTTGGCTATGGCTGATGTCCCTGCCACAGAGGTCTCAGAGGAGACACGCTGTCCTCAGTGGCCATGGGGCATTCGTTGCCTCCTTGCACCCACCGCGGGGGAAGCCAGGAGGTGTCATCCCGTTGTCCTTCCCTTGGCATCCCACTCCCCACATGCCAAGGCAGAGCCCTGAGACATAGGTGAGGGTCAGGATGTCCCTTGCCAGGGGCTGGGGGTAGGCGCTTGGCATTTCTGCTTCATCAGACAAAGCCAGGGTGTCCTCAGCATCAGAGCTGCCTGCACTTTGCCTTGCTTTGTCATCATGGCCTCCAATGATCTGCTCTAACAAGTCCCTGGGGAGGCTTTGTCAGTAATGGCCCCAGTGGGGTCCATTCATGCTTCAAGGTACTTTGGGCTTTACTGCTGACTTGGCCTTCTCCAGAGGTTTCTTCACTCTCCTTTTCTTGGTATCTGAGGTGCATGGACTCAGCAGCAAATACGCCATGGGGCTCATTAAAGTACAGAAAAGTCTAACGAGCCATGTCTCTTCCCGTAATTTTCTTCAAGTCCTCAAGCCTTGTCCGACTAATTGGAGAGGTTGTAGCTGAGTACTTAATGATGAAGATGTCAAAGAAGATTTCATGAAGGAGGATTTTTTCTTTCAAGGCTATTTTCTATCACTTGTCAGTTTACAGAAGTGATAGCAGCTGTTGTACAATGGATGTTGGTCCAAGCTGTCTCCTAAAGACATCTGGAGAGGCAGGAGAAGCAGTCCCTTGAGATCCAGCACTGTCTGGACCAACCTCGCTCCTCCCCAAGGCCACCAGTTCCCTCATCAGCCACCTGGGCCTTGCATCACCTTTCCTCACATCAGGCTTCTCCACTGAGCTCTGCAGCTGGATGGTACAGCTCCTTCACACCAGCTCCCACCTGCTTTCCTTGGAGACCTGGGCTGCACGCAGGCACACAAAGGTTTCTCTTCATTGACAACGAACAACAGTTAAACACGATGCAAGTTAATGAACATGAAATCTCTCTCCTCAGCTGGATGCTGGGTCCAAGCAGCATCTAATATGGTCTACCTTTCACAAGATATTTCCATACAAGAACAGTTTTAACCATGGGGATAACAAAGGATAGGTACAGACACAGTGAAGGTGTTGACTAAAGAGTTCATGAGAGTTCTGAAAGATGGGGCAAGTTTCTAACTCCCTGAAGCTCCAAGCAGAAACCAGAGAGTTGAGAGGCATCTGATTGGCCAAAGAGGAAGCGGAGGAGGAAACCTGGGAGCAATGGGAAGGGCGTACGTCCAGATAGTCTGCTGCAATGATGTCCTTAGGCATGGCCATTGAACCAGGAGAGGTGGAAACACCTGAGCAATGAGGGAGATGAAAGAATAGACAGCGTAGTGGTAATGCAAGGACAGGGGAAGGTAAATACTTCTGCTGCTGCCGTTAGTCTACTTCCAGGAAATTCCCATTCTGTCATGGTGGGAAAACATTGCCAGCTCTTACAAATACTCCAAGGATTCATCTGATGAACATGTCCTTGTAGATGATTTCAATGTATAAAAAAAACCAAACCAAACCCCCCATGTGCCCCTTCCCATGCAGACCCCAGTTGTCTGAGCATGAAGAGGCAGTGCCACTTTGAGGGACCCCTGTGTACCTGAGGTGCTGGCCTGGGATTGGCATCTGTCACAGAGGACCTGTGGGAGACCAGAGCCCCTTGCAAGCTGCAGGTGGAGGCTGGGCAGGGCTTCCCAGGGCATCTACACTGGCACCAGGTCTCTGTGTCCCTCGAGCTGAAGGCATTTACATCCTACATCCATTCCCAGTTCTGGGAAAAGGCAATCCCCCTCCAAAGACAGAAAAAAACCAAAAGCTGAAGAGTGTGTTGACACCTGTCTTTGCTTTGGCTCTTTGTCTTCAGATCTTCCTCCTTTCATTTCCATGCCATTCACTGACATCTGACAGGCCTACAGGCATTAAAACAAGATCATCTGGGGTCTTGCACAGAGCCCCGTGCCCCCAAAACCTTCCCTGCCCAGGACTCCTCAGTCTTTGCACAGAGCGAATCCCACTGAGGTGTCCACATCTCCTCACTGGTTGAGGGGTTGGTTTAGATGGTCACCTACAGCACAGGAGGCTTCATGCCCCATAAACATCTGCAGAAGTCCAGTTGGAACTAGGGCCCAGCATCCCCATCGGATCCTCAGAGACCTGAGGTGGAAGGGACCTCAGGCAGCCTGCCGTCCAACCTGTCAGAAACAGAGTCAGACCAAGTGGTTCAAGGCTGATTCAGTGCGAGTTGGAAAACCCCCAAGGACAGAGACTGCACCACCTCTCTGGGTGACCTGTTCCAGCACTTGGCTGAGCTCCTGCTTGATTGATGAGAAGCTCAACATGAGCCGGCAGTGTGTGCTTGCACCCCAGAAAGCCCTGGGGACCCCAGTGCAGGAGAGATATTGAGCTCTTGGACAGAGTCCAGAGGAGGCCACGAAGGTGATCGGAGGGCTGGAGCAGCTCTCCTACGAGGACAGGCTGAGAGAGTTGGGGTCCAGCCTGGAGAAAAGGCGGCTCTGTTGAGACCTTAGAGCATCTTCCAGTACCTGAAGGGGCCTACAGGAAAGTTGGTGAGGGACTGTTCATCAGGGAGTGTAGTGACAGGGCAAGGGGGAATGGGGTGAAACTAAAAGAGGGTCGATTGAGATTAGATGTTAGGAGGAAATCCTTCCCTGTGAGGGTGGTGAGGCAGTGGCACAGGTAGCCCAGAGAGGTTGTGGAGGCCCCATCCCTGGAAGTGTTTAAGGCCACGTTGGATGAGGCTTTGGGCAATGTGGTCTAGTGGAGGGTGTCCCTGCCCGCAGCACTGGGGGTTGGAACTAGATGATCTTTGAGGTCCCTTCCAACCCAAACTATTCTATGATTCTATGACTCTATGACTTTCAGGATGCTTCAGGTAATGAGAATGATGTACTTAATGGGATTGCTACCCAGGTGGAAAACATCACAGTAACCATCTCAGAAAGACCAAAAGAGGGTACAAAACAAGAAACACATGACCACCAGGGAAAGGATTAAGAGGTGGGTCGTTCTTTTTGGAGGGTATTCCAGTAGCAAAGGTGAAGAAGTTCTGGTATTCAGGGGAGAGGGAAAATGGAGTGACAAAGGAAGGAAAGGATGTGGTCAGGGCTGTTTGGTGTCACCTGTGAAGCAGCCCTGCCCCTGATGTGAATGACTTCTGTGGTCAGAGAGAACCTTAGAGCTTTCCTGACTTGGAAAACCTGAAGGGGACTGAAGGAGAACATTGTTCAGGCTGCAAGGCACCTTGACCAACGTCCTGCTCCAAGAAGGGTCAGGCCAGATGTTGTGGTTTAAGCCCAGCTGGCAGTTACACACCACACAGCTGCTCTCTAATCCCTCCCCCCCCCCCCCAGGGGATGTGGAGGAGAATGGAAAAAATGCTCATGATTTGAGATAAAGACAGTTTACTAGGTTAATTACAGGAGATCACAATAACAATAACACTAAAATAATATTGAATAGGACAACGAAGATGATGACGACGACGACAACGATGATGATAGAGATTCATTTCCCCAAGTAAAGTCTTTCTAACATATGAGGCTAACTGCTGAGTGTAACTGCTGGGTGAGGACACAGCCATGTGCCCCCGCCATGCACACTCACTCACTTTAGGAGTTTGCTGGCATTTTCTCTCTGGTGCATTTACCTGGGCAGACCTAAGCCTTCAGGCACTGCCCTTGGGAGAACCCCTTTCATGATGGAAACGCTGTTATGAATGTCAGCTCTGTCACAGAAGTGCCCATGGCTTGTCCCTGCCTGCTGGCAAAGGGCCGTCACACAGCAGGACCATGATCAACCTGCCACTGCTCTCAGGCCTTACACCAACACAAAGGCTCAGCAGGAGAGTACAGAGGTGGGAAGAGAGCAGCTCGGGAAAGACCAAGCGGTGGTGGTGGTGATCCCTGGCAGCGTTGCTGTGGTGGGACTCTTTTCCCCTCCACCTCTGCACACAGGCACTGCCCCTGCAGCTCCAGAGAAGTTCTCAGAGAAAGAATCTCAGATCAAGAGGTCATTTCTGGGACCTGTATTGTGGTTTAAACCACAGAGAGCACAGCTCCTCCTTACGCATTCTCTGGGTCAGACAAGACAGGTAGATCCTGAATGAGGAATTGTACACAGAAGAAGAGTGTCAGTTTATTGCTGCTTAAGAACATCCAGTCACCACTTTCCACACTGCATCCTTGAGCTGCTGGTTCCTCATGCTGTAGATGAGGGGGTTCACTGCTGGAGGCACCACCGAGTACAGAACTGCCACCACCAGGTCCAGGGGTGGGGACGACATGGAGGGGGGCTTCAGGTAGGTAAACATGCCCGTGCTGACAAAGAGGGAGACCACGGCCAGGTGAGGGAGGCACGTGGAAAAGGCTTTGTGCCGTCCCTGCTCCGAGGGGATCCTCAGCACGGCCCTGAAGATCTGCACATAGGACACCACAATGAACACAAAACAACCAAATACTAAAAAAAGGCTAACCACAAGAATCCAACTTCCCTGAGGTAGGAGTGTGAGCAGGAGAGCTTGAGGATCTGGGGGATTTCACAGAAGAACTGTCCCACAGCATTGCCCTGGCAGAGGGGTATGGAAAATGTATTGGCCGTGTGCAGCAGAGCATGGAGAAACCCACTGCCCCAGGCAGCTGCTGCCATGTGGACACAAGCTCTGCTGCCCAGGAGGGTCCCGTAGTGCAGGGGTTGGCAGATGGCAACGTAGCGGTCGTAGGCCATGATGGTGAGAAGGGAAAACTCTGCTCCAACCAAGAAGAAAAACATAAAGACCTGTGTAGCACATCCCAAGAAGGAGATGGCTGTGGTGTCCCACAAGGAATTGGCCATGGATTTGGGGAGAGTGGTGGAAATGGAGCCCAGGTCGATGAGGGAGAGGTTGATGAGGAAGAAGTACATGGGGGTGTGTAGGTGGTGGTCGCAGGCTATGGTGGTGATGATGAGGCCGTTGCCCAGGAGGGCAGCCAGGTAGATGCCCAGGAAGAGCCAGAAGTGCAAGAGCTGCAGCTGCCGTGTGTCTGCAAAGGCCAGGAGGAGGAACTGGGTGATGGAGCTGCTGTTGGACATCTGCTGCTTTTAGGCATGGGGTCCTGTCCAAGGAGGAAAAGGCAGTGAGAAGTCAGGGCAGAGTTCTCTGAGCAAAACCTATTCCACTTCTCATGCAAGACCTCTCCCTGTTCAGGAAGACTTTTGGCAGGTCCCTTTCGACAGGTCCATTTGGTGCTAGCTGAGGGTGCCACTGGGAGGAGGGGGCTCTGCTGTGGGCTCTCGAGGGGTCAGTCCTGCCTTGCAGCAGTACGTCAAGAGGAGCACGGGGTGATCTCAGACTAAATCCACTCTTGATATGAACGAGCTTTTCAGCATTGTCGCTCCCATTTCACCCGGCTGCAGAGCAGAGCTCTGGGGCTCTGGGTTCCTTCATTTTGTTCTAGTGACCTCACCACAACTGCAGAGCAGTTTTTGAGGCAGAAATCCCTGACATTCCTGTGGCACTCCAAGTGACACCTTTCCCTTAGTGCAGAGTGGGGAGAGCTGCTCTCTCCATCAGCCCTGGTCTCAGCTGCCCTGTGCTGGCAGCTCTTCCATCACAGCCTGATGTTCCCCGTCAAAGAAACTGGACACTGCTGCAAGCAGAGGCAGCCAGTTTGCAAGCGCACAGCTCCAAAGCCCTCCCTGCTGTCTCCTCTCATCCTTCCCAAGGAGGACCTCAGCTCCCCGCTCCCAGCCAGGGACACACGGGGCTCAGTGCAGCTGCCCACCTACAGACCATGAGCTGCATCGCCATGGCCTGAGCGCTGAGATGTCTTCTCCATGGGGCTCCTCTCTGGGGCACAGGAGTCCATAGGAGAGCGGTGCCATTGTGGGAGGCAGCCTGCAGGCCAGCAGGACCCCCAGGGAAAAAGTCACAAGTCCGACAGATGGGGTGTCCTGGAGTGAGGGTCAGCTCATTGCCAGCCCCACACACGGACGTGCCCTGAGCGCCCAGGTGAGGTGGGGACAAAGGCAGCAAGAACAGGAGCTGGAACAGCGAGAAATGCCCCAGTGCTCCAGCCAAGGCTGGAAGGACAGGGACAGACAGGCACTCAGGGCTTTCTCCTCACTGAGGGGTCGGGCTGCCAAGGAGAAGACTCAGCCTGAAACCCCACGACCCGGGGGCAGAGTCTGTGCTGGGTGGCCGAAACGCGGGGCTTGCTGTGGGAAAGTGTCTGCACTGCATGGCACGTCCGGAGGTACCCCAATCCGCACGCCCATGGCATTTCTGGGAGCAGCTCCTTCTCCCTCCCTGCACATGTCTCTGCTGCCTGGCCCTGGCCCTGGCACTGCTTCTCTTTGCCCATGTCACCTCCCTCTCCGTGCTCACAGAGCTCATCCCACCCACCCTGTGCTCAGCGATGCTCTGCAGACCCCCTCCTGGCATCAGGGCACTGCCCAGGGGAGGCTCTGTGTGCGCAGGGCTCACGAGAAGCTCCGACAAGTCCTAATGAAAATGGACTTGTCACTGCCTTCTCCAAAGTGGAGACATAAATTCCCATCTGCCACTACCCGTCCAGCCCACAAGAGTGGGAAATTCAAGGCAAAGACGATTTACCTTGCATGAAATACATTCCCGTCCCATAGAGGCAGCAGAGTCCCTGCCCCGGCACACAGCCCCTGGGGCGCAGGGACCCTGCTCGCAAGGACAGCCCTGGGCACCCCTGCCTGCACACCCAGCTTCATACCCCTGCAGCCGTCCACAGCAGAAGGCAGCCCTCATGCCTTGTCCCTCTCATGGGGCAGCAGGGCATCCCTGCTCTGCAGCACGTCCTCCTGCTCTGTGCTGCACAAACTCTCAGAGTCCTCCTGACACAGCCCACAACCTGTCAGCTCTACCAGCTGGAGGAGATCCCTCCAGGCACTGAAGCTGCCTTGCCCTGCACCCACAGACTTACCACGTCGAGGGCTGTGAAGATTCCTCCTCCAGTGAGCTCTCAGCATCCTCCCGCTCCCAACTGCCTTGAAGCTCTCTCAGCCTCGCAGGTCTCCTCTCGCTGCCTGCAGGCAGTGCCCTCAGCCCTGCTCCTGGCCAGAGCTGTCTCTCTGCAGCCCTGCCCACGGGCCATGAGCTCCCTCCCTCCCAGGAGCCCGGCCCAGCTCAGCAGCAGAGGACCAGCCCAAGGTGGCACTTTCTCTGTCCCCTCTGGGCTCCCTCCAGGTGTCCCTGGGGCTCCAGGGGAACCTGCTCTGAAACAAGCTGAAGGAAGATCTCCTGTTCCCTCCCTTAATTGAGGAGAAATAATTCCTTACAGCAGAGCTGGGCAGGAGAATCACCTCTCCTTGTCTCAGCATTCGACAGGACTCCAGGCAGTGACAGGGAGGGGTCTCCTTTACCCCTGCCGAGGGAAGGGAGGCAGGCGAGTCAATCGAGGCAGCTCAGCCTTGCTTTGCAGCCCTGGCGCTGGCAGGGGACTCAGCTCTCACCTAGGGCTGCCACAAACCCACAGCTGCTCAATACCATGGCCAAATGCAGGCCTGCAGTGCTACAGGAGATGACAGGGCTCTCCAGCACAACTGGCTGCAGCTGGCAGAGACACCACAGGACACACAGGACAGCCGTTCCCCTTCAGAGCAGGGGTGTGACAGACCACCCAGGGCCTCTCAGGCACACTCCCTTTCCGTGGGCCAGTGACTGGCTGCCACCGCTGCCTTGAGGCAAGGTCTGTCCCAGCTCCATCTGGGAGATACAGGCAGAGCGTGACTATGAAGCAGGTCACAGTGGTCTCTGTACTCGTATGTATCTACTCCCAAAGTCTGCTGGTTCTACTCTATCTTTTATTCATCCCCTGAATGGTACAGTCAAGGAACAGGACAACGATTATCAAGGTGTTCCTGGACCCCAAAATATCCCCTGTGAATGGAGAAAAGAAATATCAAGCCCATTTTTAAAAAAAGGAGGACCCTGGGAACTACCACCCACTCCGCCTCACTTCTGTGCTTGCCAAGATCATGGAGCTCATCCTCCTGTTAGATTTGTCAAAACTTATGGAAGAGAAGGAGGATATTAGAGACAGCTAACCAGGCCTCACCAAGGCTAGATTGTGCCTGACTAACCTCGTGGCCTTCTATGATGTAGTGACTGCATCAGCAGGAAAGGGAAGAGCTACAGAATTTCATCTGTCTGGACTTCTAGGAGACCTTTGCTACCGTCCCCTACAAGGTTGTTGCCTATAAATTGGTGAGACATTGGTTTGATGGATAGATGGGTAAGGAACTGGCTGGATGGCTGATTCCAAAGAGTGACAGTCAATAGCTCAGTGTCCAAGTGAAAGCCAGGAACGAGGAGTTTCCCTCAAGGTTCCGTACTGGGACCAATACTGGGACCAATATCTTAATGATATACAGAGGGGGATTGAGGGCACCCTCACCAAGATTGCAGATCATAGAACCCAAGAACAGCTCAAGTTGGAAGGGATCCATAAGGATCATTGACTCCAACTCCTTGCTCCTCTCAGGACTATGTAAATATTAAACCATATGACTAAGCGCATCTTCCAGACGCTTCTTGAAATCTGACAGGCTTGGTGCTGTGACCACTTCCGTGGGAAGTCTATTGCAGTGATTGACCATTCTAATGTCATATCCAAACTTCCCCTGATGCCGCTTCATGCCATTTCCTCGTGTCCTCTCACTGGTCACCAGAGAGAGGAGATCAGCACCTCCCCCTCCACTGCCCCCCTTGAGGAAGTTGGAGACTGAGATGAGGTCACCCCTCAGCCTTCTCTTCGCCAAGCTGAACAAGCCAAGTCACCTCAGCCGCTCCTCGTAAGTCTTGCCCTCGTGACCCCCACACCATCTTGGTCACCCTGCCCTGCACACACTCTAATACTTTGATGTCTTTCTTGTACTTAGGTGCCCAAAACTGCACACAGCATTCAAGGTGGGATCGCACCAGTGCAGTGTAGAGTGGGACAGTCACCCCTCCCCTCGACCAGTTCACTACGCTGTGCTTGGTTGTCCTGCTTTCAGCTGGGATGGAGTTCATTTTCTTCCGAGCAGCTGGTACAGTGCTGTGGTTTGGATTTAGGATGAGAATCACGTTGATCACACACCGATGGTTGTTGTTGTTACCATTCAGTCAAGGACTTCTCAGCTTCTCATCCTGGCCTGCCACTGAGAAGGCGGGGGGGCACCCAGGAATCTCTGAGGGGACACAGCCAGGACGACTGACCCAAACTGACCAAAGGAGATTCCATAGCACAGGAAGAGGTGTTAGGCACAGTTCAAAGAAAAGGAAAGCCCATTCCTCAGCTGTATATTAGGTCCACGTGAGCTCCTCTGAATTCCAGGTCCAACAGGGAAATAGAAAAAGCATTTTTTGTGTCAGAGAGAGTTCAGGACCCCTCCAAGCACTCCCTGCTTGGACCTCTTGGTCCATATTAGCTCTTTACGCACAGTGAGTAACACCCTGAAGTCAAGAGCTCCCTCGATTCATGGAGGGAAGCAATGAGTCAAAGTGATTGAAATACTCTCTTTTCAAATGCTAAAATTGCCCTAATCCAATTCCATCTGGGTTGCAGGAACGTCTTTAGTTCTCTCATGCCCTGCAAGGGAAATGAGATGTGACTCCATTGTAGGGGAAGGCAGGGATGAGAATGGTGTTGGACACTGGGGGTGCACTTGCCCAGGCTTCCTTGTCTAGTCAAGAGTGAGAAATGAGTTCCCTCAAGTGAGATGCCTTGGCCTTCTCTGCCTGGCCACCAGCTCCTGCTTCAGGAAGGCTCCCCTAGGTCCTGGGTCACATTTCCCTGTCCCACGTAAGGGCTTTAGTCACCCCCGTGTGTCTTGCAGGCAGTGACCACTTCTGTGGGGGGAATGCATCACCCTCGGAATGAAGATGTGAGGCAACTGTTGAAACATAGACAGAAAAGATCTCTCTAAGAACTGTGTAAGAAGACTTCATGTTCAGATCCTTTGAGGCTGATCTCCTAATTCTCATGGCTTTTCTCTTAAGCCATGGACATGGACAAGCAAGATGATGACATCTTCTCTCCCTTTATGTAAATAGAGATTTATACAGCCCAATTCCAAACCCCATTTTTCCCAACACTGTGAAAGGAGAACTTGTTCTGCAGAGCTGTAACCCAGCCAGGATGTCCCTAAGCTGTGTCACTTCAAGGGGCTCATCCACCCCAGGGGCAGCACTTTGGATTTGCCCTTGCTGCAGATCACAAAGGTCCCTATTGACCCATCCCTCCAGCAGGTTTGTTCGTGAGAAGAGACTCTGGTGGGGGATGGTGTGGAAAGCCTTGCCGGTGTCCTGGTGAAATACCCGCACTGCTCTCCCCTCACCCACAGCTGCGGTCCTTTCATCAGAGGAAGCAATGAGGATGGTCAGGCAGAATCAGCCCTGGGGTCATCCCGCCACCTCCTCTGTCACCCCCCCAGAACTGCTCTCCAAGAGGATATGCTCTGGTACACGTCCCTCAGCCAAAGGGAAGCTCAGCAGCCTTTACTTCCCCAGGTCATCCTCGGGGCCTCTTGGAAAGGTGCCAGTCGTCAGGGAGTCCCCGCAGTCTCCAGGACTTTTCCTCCATGATGGAGACTGGCCTCCCTGTGACATCGTCTTGCTCTCTCAGCACCCTGGGATGTAGATCCTCTGGTCCCATGGACTGGTAAGGGTTCTGCTGCTTCTGTAACTCTTCCTGAAGCCGTAAACAGTCATCTTATTGCCCTTGAAATCCCGTCCAAGACTCAACTGAGATCTAATGCAGACCATTGCTGAGCTTGGAGGATGCTGGTCTTGAAGACCAGCTCTGCTGCCCTTCAGTGCTGCTGACCATTGGATCCCCACTAAATCTCCCCAAAACAGACACAAGTCTGCTTCTCACAGCTCTGGGGTCTGGAGTCTTCTAGAAGCCTTCCTCACTCTCCTTGGGCACTGGCACCCCACCATTGCCAGGCCAGGCCAGCCAGTCTTCTCAGCCCTGGCCAGCTCTACCTTGCTTGTAAGCATCACATCCAGGCTTCCATTACCCTTGCTGGCCCATCTGCCAGCGGTGCTGAGAAATTGTCCCAAGACACGCCAGAGATGGCCTGGGCTGTTGGCATCCTGCTGTGTTCCCCTTCCAGAAAATGCCATGGTCATGAAAGAGCCCAGGGAGAACCAGGCTTCTACGTGGAGAGTCTCCCTTGGGGTGCTTAGAGAGGTCTATGCTTGCTTTTTCATCCTGACTGTGGGTTCTTTATGTTCCACTACAATTCCACCTTTGCTGGCCTCTCCTCTGATGCTCACCCACAAGGGCTCTCCCAACTTGTCCCCTGTCCCACCAAGGAGCTCCAGACATCCAAGTACCTTCTTCAGTTAGAGGGAAGCCCACTCCTAACCCTTCCAGCCTGTCTCTCCTGAAATGCCTGTACCCACCCATTGCAGCACCCCAAGCTGTGTGACGTGTCCCACCACACCAGGGCAGGTACTCCATCGATGTCAAAAAGCACAGGCTCCAGGTGGCCCTGTCTTTGACCTCACCTGAGGCCACAGGTGAACATTTTGGCTGTAGCACGGGAGGTGTGCCTCCAGGCCAAGCTCTGACTTGCCTCAGGGAAACCTGGTGCCAAGGCTCCAAGCCCCTGTGTGTGTGCAGAGGCTTTGCTTCCGAGCAGAGACATGCCCGAGTGGTTGGCAGATGGAACCATCAAGCTGAAACTGGATGCCAGGAGAGTGAGCAAGCCCTGCTGTCCCCCAGGCCAGAGAGAAACAGGGCTGGGAAGGGCAGCCCTGGCAGCAAACAGGGTTTTTTGTCAGTGGTGCCTCTGCTGCCCCTGGGGGCCTTTGCCAGAGGTGAAGCTGATCTCCAGCAATGACAAGGTGCTGCTGACAGGCCCACTGGGAACAGTTTGGGTCTCTTCCTTGACTTGTTAAAAAGGGGGTGAGTTAAAACCAGAGCTTTGCAAGTGTAGGCAGGAGACCCCGGTTTCTGACAGGTTGGACGGCAGGCTGCCTGAGGTCCCTTCCACCTCAGGTCTCTGAGGATCCGATGGGGATGCTGGGCCCTAGTTCCAACTGGACTTCTGCAGATGTTTATGGGGCATGAAGCCTCCTGTGCTGTAGGTGACCATCTAAACCAACCCCTCAACCAGTGAGGAGAGGTCGACACCTGAGTGGGACTCGCTCTGTGCAAAGCCTGGGGAGTCCTGGGCAGGGAAGGTTTTAGGGGCACGGGGCTCTGTGCAAGACACTAGATGATCTTGTTTTAATGCCTGTAGGCCTGTCAGATGTCAGTGAATGGCATGGAAATGAAAGGAGGAAGATCTGAAGAGAAAGAGGTAAAGTAAAGAAAGGTGTCGACAGAGTCTTCAGCTTTTGTTTTTCTGTCTTTGGAGGGGGATTGCCTTTTCCCAGAACTGGGAATGGATGTAGGACATGAATGCCTTCAGGTCGAGGGACACAGAGATAATCATTGTCCTGTTCCTTGACTGTACCATTCAGGGGATGAATAAAAGATAGAGTAGAACCAGCAGACTTTGGGAGTAGATACATACGAGTACAGAGAGCACTGTGACCTGCTTCATAGTCACGCTCTGCCTGTATCTCCCAGATGGAGCTGGGACAGACCTTGCCTCAAGGCAGCGGTGGCAGCCAGTCACTGGCCCACGGAAAGGGAGTGTGCCTGAGAGGCCCTGGGTGGTCTGTCACACCCCTGCTCTGAAGGGGAACGGCTGTCCTGCGTGTCCTGTGGTGTCTCTGCCAGCTGCAGCCAGTTGTGCTGGAGAGCCCTGTCATCTCCTGTAGCACTGCAGGCCTGCATTTGGCCATGGTATTGAGCAGCTGTGGGTTTGTGGCAGCCCTAGGTGAGAGCTGAGTCCCCTGCCAGCGCCAGGGCTGCAAAGCAAGGCTGAGCTGCCTCGATTGACTCGCCTGCCTCCCTTCCCTCGGCAGGGGTAAAGGAGACCCCTCCCTGTCACTGCCTGGAGTCCTGTCGAATGCTGAGACAAGGAGAGGTGATTCTCCTGCCCAGCTCTGCTGTAAGGAATTATTTCTCCTCAATTAAGGGAGGGAACAGGAGATCTTCCTTCAGCTTGTTTCAGAGCAGGTTCCCCTGGAGCCCCAGGGACACCTGGAGGGAGCCCAGAGGGGACAGAGAAAGTGCCACCTTGGGCTGGTCCTCTGCTGCTGAGCTGGGCCGGGCTCCTGGGAGGGAGGGAGCTCATGGCCCGTGGGCAGGGCTGCAGAGAGACAGCTCTGGCCAGGAGCAGGGCTGAGGGCACTGCCTGCAGGCAGCGAGAGGAGACCTGCGAGGCTGAGAGAGCTTCAAGGCAGTTGGGAGCGGGAGGATGCTGAGAGCTCACTGGAGGAGGAATCTTCACAGCCCTCGACGTGGTAAGTCTGTGGGTGCAGGGCAAGGCAGCTTCAGTGCCTGGAGGGATCTCCTCCAGCTGGTAGAGCTGACAGGTTGTGGGCTGTGTCAGGAGGACTCTGAGAGTTTGTGCAGCACAGAGCAGGAGGACGTGCTGCAGAGCAGGGATGCCCTGCTGCCCCATGAGAGGGACAAGGCATGAGGGCTGCCTTCTGCTGTGGACGGCTGCAGGGGTATGAAGCTGGGTGTGCAGGCAGGGGTGCCCAGGGCTGTCCTTGCGAGCAGGGTCCCTGCGCCCCAGGGGCTGTGTGCCGGGGCAGGGACTCTGCTGCCTCTATGGGACGGGAATGTATTTCATGCAAGGTAAATCGTCTTTGCCTTGAATTTCCCACTCTTGTGGGCTGGACGGGTAGTGGCAGATGGGAATTTATGTCTCCACTTTGGAGAAGGCAGTGACAAGTCCATTTTCATTAGGACTTGTCGGAGCTTCTCGTGAGCCCTGCGCACACAGAGCCTCCCCTGGGCAGTGCCCTGATGCCAGGAGGGGGTCTGCAGAGCATCGCTGAGCACAGGGTGGGTGGGATGAGCTCTGTGAGCACGGAGAGGGAGGTGACATGGGCAAAGAGAAGCAGTGCCAGGGCCAGGGCCAGGCAGCAGAGACATGTGCAGGGAGGGAGAAGGAGCTGCTCCCAGAAATGCCATGGGCGTGCGGATTGGGGTACCTCCGGACGTGCCATGCAGTGCAGACACTTTCCCACAGCAAGCCCCGCGTTTCGGCCACCCAGCACAGACTCTGCCCCCGGGTCGTGGGGTTTCAGGCTGAGTCTTCTCCTTGGCAGCCCGACCCCTCAGTGAGGAGAAAGCCCTGAGTGCCTGTCTGTCCCTGTCCTTCCAGCCTTGGCTGGAGCACTGGGGCATTTCTCGCTGTTCCAGCTCCTGTTCTTGCTGCCTTTGTCCCCACCTCACCTGGGCGCTCAGGGCACGTCCGTGTGTGGGGCTGGCAATGAGCTGACCCTCACTCCAGGACACCCCATCTGTCGGACTTGTGACTTTTTCCCTGGGGGTCCTGCTGGCCTGCAGGCTGCCTCCCACAATGGCACCGCTCTCCTATGGACTCCTGTGCCCCAGAGAGGAGCCCCATGGAGAAGACATCTCAGCGCTCAGGCCATGGCGATGCAGCTCATGGTCTGTAGGTGGGCAGCTGCACTGAGCCCCGTGTGTCCCTGGCTGGGAGTGGGGAGCTGAGGTCCTCCTTGGGAAGGATGAGAGGAGACAGCAGGGAGGGCTTTGGAGCTGTGCGCTTGCAAACTGGCTGCCTCTGCTTGCAGCAGTGTCCAGTTTCTTTGACGGGGAACATCAGGCTGTGATGGAAGAGCTGCCAGCACAGGGCAGCTGAGACCAGGGCTGATGGAGAGAGCAGCTCTCCCCACTCTGCACTAAGGGAAAGGTGTCACTTGGAGTGCCACAGGAATGTCAGGGATTTCTGCCTCAAAAACTGCTCTGCAGTTGTGGTGAGGTCACTAGAACAAAATGAAGGAACCCAGAGCCCCAGAGCTCTGCTCTGCAGCCGGGTGAAATGGGAGCGACAATGCTGAAAAGCTCGTTCATATCAAGAGTGGATTTAGTCTGAGATCACCCCGTGCTCCTCTTGACGTACTGCTGCAAGGCAGGACTGACCCCTCGAGAGCCCACAGCAGAGCCCCCTCCTCCCAGTGGCACCCTCAGCTAGCACCAAATGGACCTGTCGAAAGGGACCTGCCAAAAGTCTTCCTGAACAGGGAGAGGTCTTGCATGAGAAGTGGAATAGGTTTTGCTCAGAGAACTCTGCCCTGACTTCTCACTGCCTTTTCCTCCTTGGACAGGACCCCATGCCTAAAAGCAGCAGATGTCCAACAGCAGCTCCATCACCCAGTTCCTCCTCCTGGCCTTTGCAGACACACGGCAGCTGCAGCTCTTGCACTTCTGGCTCTTCCTGGGCATCTACCTGGCTGCCCTCCTGGGCAACGGCCTCATCATCACCACCATAGCCTGCGACCACCACCTCCACACCCCCATGTACTTCTTCCTCCTCAACCTCTCCCTCATCGACCTGGGCTCCATTTCCACCACTCTCCCCAAATCCATGGCCAATTCCTTGTGGGACACCACAGCCATCTCCTTCTTGGGATGTGCTACACAGGTCTTTATGTTTTTCTTCTTGGTTGGAGCAGAGTTTTCCCTTCTCTCCGTCATGGCCTACGACCACTACGTTGCCATCTGCCAACCCCTGCACTACGGGACCCTCCTGGGCAGCAGAGCTTGTGTCCACATGGCAGCAGCTGCCTGGGGCAGTGGGTTTCTCCATGCTCTGCTGCACACGGCCAATACATTTTCCATACCCCTCTGCCAGGGCAATGCTGTGGGACAGTTCTTCTGTGAAATCCCCCAGATCCTCAAGCTCTCCTGCTCACACTCCTACCTCAGGGAAGTTGGATTCTTGTGGTTAGCCTTTTTTTAGTATTTGGTTGTTTTGTGTTCATTGTGGTGTCCTATGTGCAGATCTTCAGGGCCGTGCTGAGGATGCCCTCGGAGCAGGGACGGCACAAAGCCTTTTCCACGTGCCTCCCTCACCTGGCCGTGGTCTCCCTCTTTGTCAGCACGGGCATGTCTGCCTACCTGAAGCCCCCCTCCATGTCGTCCCCACCCCTGGACCTGGTGGTGGCAGTTCTGTACTCGGTGGTGCCTCCAGCAGTGAACCCCCTCATCTACAGCATGAGGAACCAGCAGCTCAAGGATGCAGTGTGGAAAGTGGTGACTGGATGGTCTTAAGCAGCAATAAACTGACACTCTTCTTCTGTGTACAATTCCTCATTCAGGATCTACCTCTCTTGTCTGACCCAGAGACTGCGTAAGGAGGAGCTGTGCTCTCTGTGGTTTAAACCACAATACAGGTCCCAGAAATGACCTCTTGATCTGAGATTCTTTCTCTGAAAACTTCTCTGGAGCTGCAGGGGCAGTGCCTGTGTGCAGAGGTGGAGGGGAAAAGAGTCCCACCACAGCAACGCTGCCAGGGATCACCACCACCACCGCTTGGTCTTTCCCGAGCTGCTCTCTTCCCACCTCTGTACACTCCTGCTGAGCCTTTGTGTTGGTGTAAGGCCTGAGAGCAGTGGCAGGTTGATCATGGTCCTGCTGTGTGACGGCCCTTTGCCAGCAGGCAGGGACAAGCCATGGGCACTTCTGTGACAGAGCTGACATTCATAACAGCGTTTCCATCATGAAAGGGGTTCTCCCAAGGGCAGTGCCTGAAGGCTTAGGTCTGCCCAGGTAAATGCACCAGAGAGAAAATGCCAGCAAACTCCTAAAGTGAGTGAGTGTGCATGGCGGGGGCACATGGCTGTGTCCTCACCCAGCAGTTACACTCAGCAGTTAGCCTCATATGTTAGAAAGACTTTACTTGGGGAAATGAATCTCTATCATCATCGTTGTCGTCGTCGTCATCATCTTCGTTGTCCTATTCAATATTATTTTAGTGTTATTGTTATTGTGATCTCCTGTAATTAACCTAGTAAACTGTCTTTATCTCAAATCATGAGCATTTTTTCCATTCTCCTCCACATCCCCTGGGGGGGGGGGGGGAGGGATTAGAGAGCAGCTGTGTGGTGTGTAACTGCCAGCTGGGCTTAAACCACAACATCTGGCCTGACCCTTCTTGGAGCAGGACGTTGGTCAAGGTGCCTTGCAGCCTGAACAATGTTCTCCTTCAGTCCCCTTCAGGTTTTCCAAGTCAGGAAAGCTCTAAGGTTCTCTCTGACCACAGAAGTCATTCACATCAGGGGCAGGGCTGCTTCACAGGTGACACCAAACAGCCCTGACCACATCCTTTCCTTCCTTTGTCACTCCATTTTCCCTCTCCCCTGAATACCAGAACTTCTTCACCTTTGCTACTGGAATACCCTCCAAAAAGAACGACCCACCTCTTAATCCTTTCCCTGGTGGTCATGTGTTTCTTGTTTTGTACCCTCTTTTGGTCTTTCTGAGATGGTTACTGTGATGTTTTCCACCTGGGTAGCAATCCCATTAAGTACATCATTCTCATTACCTGAAGCATCCTGAAAGTCATAGAGTCATAGAATCATAGAATAGTTTGGGTTGGAAGGGACCTCAAAGATCATCTAGTTCCAACCCCCAGTGCTGCGGGCAGGGACACCCTCCACTAGACCACATTGCCCAAAGCCTCATCCAACGTGGCCTTAAACACTTCCAGGGATGGGGCCTCCACAACCTCTCTGGGCTACCTGTGCCACTGCCTCACCACCCTCACAGGGAAGGATTTCCTCCTAACATCTAATCTCAATCGACCCTCTTTTAGTTTCACCCCATTCCCCCTTGCCCTGTCACTACACTCCCTGATGAACAGTCCCTCACCAACTTTCCTGTAGGCCCCTTCAGGTACTGGAAGATGCTCTAAGGTCTCAACAGAGCCGCCTTTTCTCCAGGCTGGACCCCAACTCTCTCAGCCTGTCCTCGTAGGAGAGCTGCTCCAGCCCTCCGATCACCTTCGTGGCCTCCTCTGGACTCTGTCCAAGAGCTCAATATCTCTCCTGCACTGGGGTCCCCAGGGCTTTCTGGGGTGCAAGCACACACTGCCGGCTCATGTTGAGCTTCTCATCAATCAAGCAGGAGCTCAGCCAAGTGCTGGAACAGGTCACCCAGAGAGGTGGTGCAGTCTCTGTCCTTGGGGGTTTTCCAACTCGCACTGAATCAGCCTTGAACCACTTGGTCTGACTCTGTTTCTGACAGGTTGGACGGCAGGCTGCCTGAGGTCCCTTCCACCTCAGGTCTCTGAGGATCCGATGGGGATGCTGGGCCCTAGTTCCAACTGGACTTCTGCAGATGTTTATGGGGCATGAAGCCTCCTGTGCTGTAGGTGACCATCTAAACCAACCCCTCAACCAGTGAGGAGATGTGGACACCTCAGTGGGATTCGCTCTGTGCAAAGACTGAGGAGTCCTGGGCAGGGAAGGTTTTGGGGGCACGGGGCTCTGTGCAAGACCCCAGATGATCTTGTTTTAATGCCTGTAGGACTGTCAGATGTCAGTGAATGGCATGGAAATGAAAGGAGGAAGATCTGAAGACAAAGAGCCAAAGCAAAGACAGGTGTCAACACACTCTTCAGCTTTTGGTTTTTTTCTGTCTTTGGAGGGGGATTGCCTTTTCCCAGAACTGGGAATGGATGTAGGATGTAAATGCCTTCAGCTCGAGGGACACAGAGACCTGGTGCCAGTGTAGATGCCCTGGGAAGCCCTGCCCAGCCTCCACCTGCAGCTTGCAAGGGGCTCTGGTCTCCCACAGGTCCTCTGTGACAGATGCCAATCCCAGGCCAGCACCTCAGGTACACAGGGGTCCCTCAAAGTGGCACTGCCTCTTCATGCTCAGACAACTGGGGTCTGCATGGGAAGGGGCACATGGGGGGTTTGGTTTGGTTTTTTTTATACATTGAAATCATCTACAAGGACATGTTCATCAGATGAATCCTTGGAGTATTTGTAAGAGCTGGCAATGTTTTCCCACCATGACAGAATGGGAATTTCCTGGAAGTAGACTAACGGCAGCAGCAGAAGTATTTACCTTCCCCTGTCCTTGCATTACCACTACGCTGTCTATTCTTTCATCTCCCTCATTGCTCAGGTGTTTCCACCTCTCCTGGTTCAATGGCCATGCCTAAGGACATCATTGCAGCAGACTATCTGGACGTACGCCCTTCCCATTGCTCCCAGGTTTCCTCCTCCGCTTCCTCTTTGGCCAATCAGATGCCTCTCAACTCTCTGGTTTCTGCTTGGAGCTTCAGGGAGTTAGAAACTTGCCCCATCTTTCAGAACTCTCATGAACTCTTTAGTCAACACCTTCACTGTGTCTGTACCTATCCTTTGTTATCCCCATGGTTAAAACTGTTCTTGTATGGAAATATCTTGTGAAAGGTAGACCATATTAGATGCTGCTTGGACCCAGCATCCAGCTGAGGAGAGAGATTTCATGTTCATTAACTTGCATCGTGTTTAACTGTTGTTCGTTGTCAATGAAGAGAAACCTTTGTGTGCCTGCGTGCAGCCCAGGTCTCCAAGGAAAGCAGGTGGGAGCTGGTGTGAAGGAGCTGTACCATCCAGCTGCAGAGCTCAGTGGAGAAGCCTGATGTGAGGAAAGGTGATGCAAGGCCCAGGTGGCTGATGAGGGAACTGGTGGCCTTGGGGAGGAGCGAGGTTGGTCCAGACAGTGCTGGATCTCAAGGGACTGCTTCTCCTGCCTCTCCAGATGTCTTTAGGAGACAGCTTGGACCAACATCCATTGTACAACACTGCTATCACTTCTTCTGTAAACTGACAAGTGATAGAAAATAGCCTTGAAAGAAAAATCCTCCTTCATGAAATCTTCTTTGACATCTTCATCATTAAGTACTCAGCTACAACCTCTCCAATTAGTCGGACAAGGCTTGAGGACTTGAAGAAAATTACGGGAAGAGACATGGCTCGTTAGACTTTTCTGTACTTTAATGAGCCCCATGGCGTATTTGCTGCTGAGTCCATGCACCTCAGATACCAAGAAAAGGAGAGTGAAGAAACCTCTGGAGAAGGCCAAGTCAGCAGTAAAGCCCAAAGTACCTTGAAGCATGAATGGACCCCACTGGGGCCATTACTGACAAAGCCTCCCCAGGGACTCGTTAGAGCAGATCATTGGAGGCCATGATGACAAAGCAAGGCAAAGTGCAGGCAGCTCTGATGCTGAGGACACCCTGGCTTTGTCTGATGAAGCAGAAATGCCAAGCGCCTACCCCCAGCCCCTGGCAAGGGACATCCTGACCCTCACCTGTGTCTCAGGGCTCTGCCTTGGCATGTGGGGAGTGGGATGCCAAGGGAAGGACAACGGGATGACACCTCCTGGCTTCCCCCGCGGTGGGTGCAAGGAGGCAACAATGCCCCATGGCCACGAGGACAGCGTGTCTCCTCTGAGACCTCTGTGGCAGGGACATCAGCCATAGCCAAGGGGGCAAAGCCCTCGGTTCCATCGGGGCCTTTCAGCCTTGCCAGCACCCTTGGCCATCGGCACCACAGGCCATCCTACACTGCCCCACGCCTCTGCCTGTTTCCCTGCAGGCTGCAGGCACCCAACGCGCTTCCCCACCTTCTTCTCACCCCATGCTATGGCCCTACCTGGACTGCTCTCTCTCCCTCCTCGCCACATGTTCCCTCAAACACAAAGCCATGGTCTCCTCCAGACTCCCTGCAAGTCACTTTTTGCACCACAGCACTGCCCTCAGAAGGACAGTTCTTCAGCCTCACCTCCACTCGGCACCTCCAAAGCTGCAGTTTCTCGTGCTTTTCCTTTCTTATCCTTCTTGCCCACGACTAATAATTAGTGCCATCACCTCAGAAAGGAATTTTCCAGCTGTCTCGAGGTACCCTTATGCTTCCCTCACCCTCCACTTCACCAGGATGAAGCAGCCCAGCTCTCTCAGCCTCTCCACACACGACCACTAACCCTATCTTGGCAGACTTTCTCTGCCCACGTGACAGTTCCTCCCCATCCCTCCAGAACGGGGAGCCCCCCACCCTGGGACACACCACTGCAGAGGTGGCCAGACACCAGTGCTGAGTCAAGATGGAGAAGTGCCCTTGCCTGGGTGGCCACGCTCCTCCCAGGGCAGCCTAATGTGCTCCTGGCCATCTTCCTGTTTAGCACCACTGGCTGCTCTGGCATCCCTCCTAATGCCCAAAGCCTCCTCCTTGAGGCCGCTCCTCCACCAGTCATGGCCGAGCCTGCCTTGATGGATGCGTGTTGTGGTGTAACCCTGGCAGACAGCTCAGTGCCACACAGTCGCTGCCTCACTCATGATGTCCTATGGTATGGAAGATGCATTTAGTCAGTTGTGGCCAGCTGTCCCTGCCATGTCCCCTCCCAGCTTCTCGTGCACTCCCAGCCTCCCTGCTGGTGGAGCAGCCTGAGAAGCAGGAAAGGCCTTGATGCTGTGCGAGCCCTATTCAGCAATAACCAAACCATCGCTGTGTTATCAGCACATTTTTTTGTCACAAACTCAAAGCACAGAGCCATACTGGCCACTTTGATGAAAATTGGTTACACCCTAACCAAACCCAGTACAATGGGGTGGTTCTGGCCCCTGATGCAGAACATCACAAGATCAAAAGGAGAAGATCCCTTCTCTTTGGGAAACTTCTTGAGGTTTCTCTTGATGAAATCCCAGAGCTTCTCAAGGTCGTTTGGAGTGAAGCTCCATTGTGTCAGCGGTTAATGTGTGCGTGCAGATGGCTCACCAGACTTGTGGTGCATCTGAAAAGATGACAGCAGTAGGAATGAAAGGACACGACAGATAATAAATAAGAAGCAAAGCTACTAATTCAAAGATATGCTAAAGCCTGGAGCTCTGCCCTGGGATTGGTGATGAGCCTGTGGAGAGCTTGTGGGTCAGGATTAGCCAAGCAGACCAGCACAGGGGACCTTTCAGTGCATGTCTTACTCTCTGCTTGATTAGGAAGAAGTAGATGAGCCCTTCTGCAGGCCACTGGAAGAAGCCTCATGTTCTCACACCCTGGTCATCAATGAGAACTCCCCAGGCATGTGCAGATGGCATTAGGAAAGCCAAAGCCCAACTCGAGCTGAATCTGCTGAGTGACCTGAAGGACAACAAAACCCGTTTCTATGACTACATAAAGAGCAAAAGTAAGACTATTCAAAACGTACATGGTATCTGGTCCAGGATATGGAAAAGCCCATGAGGGTCAAGGTCTTCCTGACCACAGGCTGTACTGCTAGGACCAAATTTCAGGTATCTCAGGGAAATTGGGAGCGAGGAAGACTTCACCTTGGTGCAGGAGTCTCAGGTTAGGGAACATTTCAACAAAGCGGCCATACCTGAGCCTACGGGAACTGAGGGGATGCACCCACGATGCTGAGGGAGCTGGCCAATGTCACTGCGAGGCCACTCTGGACTTTCTTTCAAAGGTGGTGGTTACTGAGAGAGGTTCCTGCTGACTGGACAGAAGCAATTACCAACACTATCTCAAAGAAGGGCAAGAAGGAGGATGTGGGGAGCTTTCAGCCTGTCTCCTCTAGCATCCCCCGAGACACACTGATGAAGTAGAGGTTAGAGAAGTGGAGAGTGATGTGGATGGAGAAGTGACTGAACTACCTGGCTCAGAGGATCGTGACCGTGGCACAAAGCCCAGCAGGAGGTACCATGAGCTGCGGTGCAGGCACCAAAGCTCGGCCCTCAGTCTGGGAGTTGCCAGCAGGCAGTGCCAGTGGCTGCAGCACCCAAGAGACCCACGGCCCCGTGCGCAGCAGCGAGTCCTGTTCTGAGCATGGGGAGCTGCTCTGGCCAGAGAGGAGCTGCTGGGAGCACTGGATTGGTGCTGCCCACCTGTGGCGTACGAGGGGGTGAGTCTGATGTGTGGCTGAGGGAAGCCCTCCCGCTGAGCCAGGAAAGGAGCCCCTTGCTTTCTGAACTCCTTCTCAGAGAGGAACCTAGGTGCGGCTAGGTCCGGTCTGAGTCCTAGACTTGGTCAATGGTTTATGTCTAAAAGTGTGTAGCCATATGTCACAGTCACCGTTTGCCTGTCAGAGCCCCCTCCAGGACTCTCATGAGACAGTTTTGCAAAGGTGAATCAGACAGAAATTTTATTAAAGCAACAGCAAGGCTTTTGACACCGTCTCTGATACCATCCTCGTTTCAAGTTTCGGCAGTGTGGGTTGGAGGAATGGACAGTGAGGTGGTAGAGAAGTGGCTGAATGGCAGAGCCCAGAGGGTTGTGATAAGCGGCGCAGAGTCTGGTTGGAGGCCTGTAGCTAGTGGTGTGCCCCAAGGGTCAGTGCTTGGTCCGGTCTTATTCAACATAATCATCAGTGACCTGGACGAGGGGACAGAGTGTACCCTCAGCAAATTTGCTGATGAGACTAAGCTGGGAGGAGCAGCCAACACACCTGAAGGCTGCTCTGCAATTCAGTGACATCTGGACAGACAAGAGTATTGGGTGGAGAGGAACCACATGAAATTCAACAAGGGCAGAAAATTCAAGTGTAGGGTCCTGCAGCTGGGAAACAACAACCCCAGACACCAGTACAGGGTAGGGCTTGGCCTGATGGGAAGTAGCACGGCAGAGAAGGACCTGGGGGTCCTGGTTGACAAGCAGCTCTCCATGAGCCAGTAATGTGCCCTCATGGACAGGAAGGCCAATGGTATCCTGGAGTGCATTAAGAAGAGCACGGCCAGGAGGTCAAGGGAGGTTCTCCTCCCCCTCTACTCTGCCCTGGTGAGGCCACATCTGGAATATTGTGTCCAGTTCTGGGCTCCTCAGTTCAAGACAGACAGGGGACTACTGGAGAGAGTCCAGCAGACTGGAGGGCTGCGAGGATGATGAGGGCACTGGAGCATCTCTCGTATCAGGAAAGGGGAGAAAGCTGAGTCTTTTAATGTGGAGAAGAAAAGACCGAGTTGGGATTTCATCAATGCTTATAAATATCTGAAGGGCGAGTGTCAAGACTAAGGAGCCAGATTCTTTCCAGAGGTGCCCAGTGACAGGACAAGTGGATATGGGCACAAACTGGAACACAGGAAGTTCCATCTCAACATGAGGAAAAACATCTTCACTCTGAGGGTGACAGAGCACTGGGACAGGCTGCCCAGAGAGGATGTGGAGTCTCCTTCTCTGGAGAGATTCAAAACCTGTCTGCATACAATCCTGTGCAACCTGCTCTAGGTGATCCTTGTTTGATTGGAGGGTGGACTAGATGATCTCCAGAGGTCCCTGCCAACCCCTACCAGTCTGAGATTCTGTGATTCGGTGACCCGTGATCCTTCTCCTGGCTCCGGGCTTCTATTGATGCCACTGGCATTAAACTGGGAGGAGTGAGATGGATTGAGGTTCCCCTCCCCCGGCCACTTTAGTTTAAAGCCTTCTTCACCAGCCTGGCAAGCCTATGGCTGAAGATGCTCTTCCCCTTCTCTGACAGAGGGATCCCATCAGCCCTCGGTAGACCAGGTTTCTCAAAGCCAGTCCCATGGCCTTAGTAGATGAACTCCTGGCTGTGGCACCAGTCAGCAACCAGTGGGGCAACCATTTGTTGACCAATTCAAACCCCTTCCCTTTGACCAGGAGGATGGATGAAAAACCTGTGTGTGCTCCAGAGTCCCTTCCCACCGCTCCCAGGGCTCTGTCATCCTTCTTGATACTCCTCAGGCTGCTCCTGGCTGTATCACTGGTGCCCATGTACAACAGCAGCAACGGAAAATGGTCAGTGGCCTGTAGGAGGCTTGGTAGTCTCCCAGTGACATCCCTGCTCCGAGTCCCCGGTGAGGAGCACACCTCTCTAGAGAGTGCCTCAGGTCAGCAGATGGGTGCCCCTGGGCCTCTCCGAAGAGAGTTGCCTACTGCTATCAGCCGTTGCCTTTTCTTAGTTGCGCTGGTTGTTATACGGTGAGCAGCTCGGGCTGCCTTCCTCAGCTCCAGCGTCTCTCCTGATGTGGCAGGTCTTTCCTCCTCAGCCTGCAGAGCGGTGAAGAGGTTCTGCAAGGGCACCTCAGGCTTCTCGTGTGGTGATCGCTTGGTGATGGGTCACCCCAAGCAGGGAGAGCCATCTGCATGCAAACATTCACAGCTGAGTACATGGAGCTTCAGTCCAGGGGGACCTGGAGGAACTCTGGGATTTGGCCACCAGAAACCTCTTCAATTTCACAAGGAGAAGTGGCCAGTGCTGCGTGGAGGGGAAGGATAACCCCGTAGGTCAGGGCCAGCTGGAACCTGACCGACTGAGCAGTGAGCCTGAGGAGAATGGCATGGGCACTACAAGGGACAGCACTACATGGCATGGGCACTACAAGGGACAGCACAGGAGCCAGTGGTGGATCCTCACCATGAAGAAGGCCAGCTGCACAGGGGGATGGATGTCTTGCGAGGAGCATGGCCACCCAGACCTCTTGACTTTTGCTCCCCCTCCAGTGAGCCGTGGTGTGGGCACAGCTGGACCAGCGTTTCCCTCTGTGGGAATTCCTGCTTGTGGTGGGTCGACCCTGGCTGGGGTCCAGGTGCCCACCAGAGCCGCTCTATCACTCCCCTCTTTCTCTAGATGGGGAGAAAAGGTATAACTAAAAAAAACTTATGGGTCGAGATAAGGACAGGGAGAGATCATTCTCTAATTATCATCACGAGCAAAACAGACCGAACTTAGAGAGGGAATTCATCTTATTTATTACTAAGCAAAACAGAGTAGAGGAATGAGAAATAAAACCAAATCTTAAAACACCTCCCCCCACCCCTCCCATCTTCCCGGGCTCAACTTCACTCCCGGCTTCAACCTCCGCCCCCCCCAGCGGCACAGGGGGACGGGGAGTGGGGGTTACGGTCAGTTCATCACGCGGTGTTTCTGCCGCTTCTTCCTGCTCAGGGGGAGGACTCCTCTCATCGTTCCCCTGCTCTAGCATGGAGTCCCTCTCACGGGAGACAGTCCTTCAAGACCTTCTCCAACGTGAGTCTCCTCCACGGGGTGCAGACCTTCAGGAGCAGACTGCTGCAGCGTGGGTCCCCCACGGGGTCACAAGTCCTGTCAGCAAACCTGCTCTGGCGTGGGCTCCTCTCTCCATGGATCCACAGGTCCTCCCAGGAGCTTGCTTCAGCGTGGGCTTCCCACGGGGCCACAGCCTCCTTCAGGTGTCTCCACCTGCTCCGGTGTGGGGTCCTCCACGGGCTGCAGGTGGAATCACCACACCCCCTCATCCTCCCTCCTTGAGCTGCAGGGGGACAGCCTGCTTCCCCATGGTCTTCACCACAGGCTGCAGGGGAATCTTGCTCCGGCGCCTGGAGCACCTCCTCCCCCTCCTTCTGCACTGACCTTGGTGTCTGCAGATGTTCTTACATCTTCTCACTCCTCTCTCTGCTGCAAAAGCTCTCTCTAACTGTTTTTTCTCCTTCTTAAATATGTTATCACAGAGGCGCTGATTGGCTTGGCCTCGGCCAGCGGCGGGTCCGTCTTGGAGCCGGCTGGCATTGGCTCTATCAGACACAGGGGAAGCTTCTAGCAGCTTCTCACAGAAGCCACCCCTGTAGCCCGCCCCGCTACCAAAACCTTGCCACGCAAAGCCAACACACTGCTGCAGGCCGGTGGAGAGGAACTGGAGAGGGCCAGGGGAGGTCTGCACATGCCCTGTACTTTTGGGCCCAAACTCCATCTATGCCCACCTCTTCCATCTCCACACCACCCCAAAAGCATGCTGTCCTTGGAGAACTACCGTGCTCTCCAGACAGCTCCAGATTCCCCTCCTAGAAGATGGGTGTCTTGAATGTCACCTGGGGGAAAGCCCTGGGTACATCCCGCACTCACACTCACATCTTCACTCTCACTAGACTTTGACTCATAAATCTACTCCTATGTCTCTAAAAGGTCACAAAAAGAAATTGAGCTTTTTAGTCCCAAAGACAGAGAGGAAGAGGAACTTCAGGGGTGCAGCTCCTCAGGCCTCTTTGGAGAAAGAGCCCAGCCTGAAAGCACTGCACCGGGAGGATCCCACTTTGTTACAGAGGTGCTATGAGAGAGGCTCGCTCTGAGCAGTGTTAATGCACCTTAGTAAGGGCAGCAGGTGACAGAAAACAGGTACATGCTTCAGATGAAATGACACAAATGTCAACAGTTCTCTAGGAACATAATAACCATCAATGACAATAACAACACGAACATTGATAATAATGATATTAAAAAAATAAATAAAAACCTGTAAAAAACCCCAAACATATGAAACAGAACCAAGTGTGCAATCAGATAATTTTGGAATCAGGTGCGGAGAGATGTAGTAATTTTTTGCCTACTAAAATATGTCCATGCAATTACTTTCTTGATAGCATCTTTGAGCTCCTGGTTCCTCATGCTGTAGATGAGGGGGTTCACTGCTGGAGGCACCACCGAGTACAGAACTGCCACCACCAGGTCCAGGGATGGGGAGGACATGGAGGGGGGCTTCAGGTAGGCAAACATGGCAGTGCTGATGAACAGGGAGACCACAGCCAGGTGAGGGAGGCACGTGGAAAAGGCTTTGTGCCGCCCCTGCTCCGAGGGGATCCTCAGCACGGCCCTGAAGATCTGCACATAGGACACCACAATGAACACAAAACACCCAAAAGGTAAAGACAAACTAACCACAAGAAGCCCAAGTTCCCTGAGGTAGGCATCTGAGCAGGAGAGCTTGAGGATCTGGGGGATTTCACAGAAGAACTGTCCCACAGCATTGCCCTGGCAGAGGGGTATGGAAAATGTATTGGCCGTGTGCAGCAGAGCAGTGAGAAACCCACCGCCCCAGGCAGCTGCTGCCATGTGGACACAAGCTCTGCTGCCCAGGAGGGTCCCGTAGTGCAGGGGTTGGCAGATGGCAACGTAGCGGTCGTAGGCCATGACAGTGAGAAGGGAAATCTCAGCTACTACCAAGGAGGAAAAGAGAAAGAGCTGTGCAGCACATCCTGCATAGGAGATGGACCTGGTGTCCCAGAGGGAACTGGCCATGGATTTGGGAAGAGTGGTGGAAACGGAGCCCAGGTCAAGGAGGGAGAGGTTGATGAGGAAGAAGTACATGGGGGTGTGTAGGTGGTGGTCGCAGGCTGTGGTGGTGATGATGAGGCCGTTGCCCAGGAGGGCAGCCAGGTAGATGCCCAGGAAGAGCCAGAAGTGCAAGAGCTGCAGCTGCCATGTGTCTGCAAAGGCCAGGAGGAGGAACTGGGTGATGGAGCTGCCGTTGGACATTTGCTGCTTCTGTACATGGGGTCCTGTCCTTAGAGGAAGAGTCCATGAAGAGTTTGGGGGGACTTCTCTGAGGAAATTCAAAGTCTGGGGCCAGTCCTGGAGTTTGACTTTGTCAGATGAAACTGCTCCTAACGCAGAAGGGCTTGTCAGCACCTGCACTCCCAGTGCTAAGGAATGGGGATAGCAGAAGGCAGTTGGAGAGGGCTGGAGGGGTTAAAGCTGCCCCCATCTCCCCTGGAGTGTTTTCTTGGATTTCAGAAACCCTCAGTATTTCTGCTGGACTCAGGGAGAACAGAGTCCTGAGAGGAAAAAGGGTTGCCGTGGTGTAATGCAGAATGAGGGGAGCTGGTCTGTCCATCTGAGCTGTTCTGAGCTGCCCTGGGCTTTTCCTTCATGAGATAGAGAGCGATCACCCTCCTGTGTTACCCTGGAAAAAAACAAAAAACCACAGACCCTGCAGCGACCAGAGGGATCCAGTGCAGAACGCTAAATGTCTCACCCTTTCTCAAGGTCTCAGCACCCCGCTTCTAGCCAGGGACACACATTTCTCATTGCACTGACCCAACAGCATTTCCTCCATTCCAGCACCTCTGCGCTTCTCCATGGGGCTTTCAGGGAACCGAAGGGTGCAGGGGCACAGGTTTGCATTCTGGAGAGCAAGTCACAGCTTGGAAGGACACCCCAAGGAGACAGCCAAGTGTCCTAACAGCAGCACCTGATTCAGAGCAAACAAGCTCATTCTGCAGCCCCACAGCCCCACAGCTGAGAGGAAAGCTGGGACACTTCATTGCCATGGACACAGCTGCAGGAAAGGTCCCACCAGCTCAGCCTGTGACTCTGCAGCCGAAACTCCCATCCCCAGAGAGCCTGACAGCAGGAACAAGATAACAACAGCAAGAACAGGGACCAGTGGAGGAGACAGCTGGGAAAACACCAGGAGGGTCTGGCGCAGAGAGGCCAGGGCAGAGGCAGCCGGGCACTCAGGACAGCGTTACCCTGCCCCAGCTGTGCACGCCACCTCCCAGGCACCAATATTGCTTAGCAGCTGCTCCCAACCCCGGTGCTCTGCAGAGGGACCTGGGCACGTGGCTGGAGAGCTGCCCCACGGCTCTGCCGAGCTCTGGCTGCAGAGGAGGTGGCTCGTGCCTCGGACCCCACAGCCCTGAGGGCAGAGGCTTTGCTGGGTGGGAGAGGAGGCAAGGGGGCTTGCTCCCAGGAAGGGGTCTGCATTGCAGGCCATCATGCGGAGTTTTCTGAATTCTCCCTCCCACAACATTTCTGGGTTTAGCTTCCTCTTGTTCCCACATCATCTCCCTGCTGCCTGGAGATTTTCCTCCAGGCAGCTGTTTCCCTGCCCCATGTCTTTCCCTGTCAGCACTCCCAGGCCCCATCCCAAGCTCTGTGCACTCACCGTGGCCCTACAGAGAGCTGCCTCTGTGCAGGGTGCTGGCTGCACGCATCGTCCTGTTTGCAGGTCAAAACAAGGACAGCTCAGACTAAGCCTGATGGGTCATGCAGAGGTGATGCTGGTGCTGTCCGTAGGCAGAGGCACTTTAGGAGGCTCCTGGCAGATCTTCTGACCACGTAGAGCTGCAGTTGAGGAGTTTCAGTGACTTGTCAAACTTAAGACCTCCTTTATCATGTATCCTCTCCCATTCCCCCAGAGCTTATGTTTATAGTACCCCTTGTCCTGACCTTCTCCTTGAAACCTGCTATTGGAAATATTCTGGGAGTGAGCTGAAGGTCTGAGCAGCCCTGACCCACACAGCACCCTCTGTACAGCAGAAGGACCCTGCCTTGCTGCAGGTCCCTCTTTCCACACACAGCTTCTCTCAGCATCCTCCCGCTCCCAACTGCCTTGAAGCTCTCTCAGCCTCGCAGGTCTCCTCTCGCTGCCTGCAGGCAGTGCCCTCAGCCCTGCTCCTGGGCAGAGCTGTCTCTCTGCAGCCCTGCCCACGGGCCATGAGCTCCCTCCATCCCAGGAGCAGAGGACCAGCCCAAGGTGGCACTTTCTCTGTCCCCTCTGGGCTCCCTCCAGGTGTCCCTGGGGCTCCAGGGGAACCTGCTCTGAAACAAGCTGAAGGAAGATCTCCTGTTCCCTCCCTTAATTGAGGAGAAATAATTCCTTACAGCAGAGCTGGGCAGGAGAATCACCTCTCCTTGTCTCAGCATTCGACAGGACTCCAGGCAGTGACAGGGAGAGGTCTCCTTTACCCCTGCCGAGGGAAGGGAGGCAGGCGAGTCAATCAAGGCAGCTCAGCCTTGCTTTGCAGCCCTGGCGCTGGCAGGGGACTCAGCTCTCACCTAGGGCTGCCACAAACCCACAGCTGCTCAATACCATGGCCAAATGCAGGCCTGCAGTGCTACAGGAGATGACAGGGCTCTCCAGCACAACTGGCTTCAGATGGCAGAGACACCACAGGACACACAGGACAGCCGTTCCCCTTCAGAGCGGGGGTGTGACAGACCACCCAGGGCCTCTCAGGCGCACTCCCTTTCCGTGGGCCAGTGACTGGCTGCCACCGCTGCCTTGAGGCAAGGTCTGTCCCAGCTCCATCTGGGAGATACAGGCAGAGCGTGACTATGAAGCAGGTCACACCGGGCTCTGCACTCGTGTGTCTCTACTCCCTGGTAGATCTTCTGAACGCTCCTGGTTCTTCTCTCCACTATCATTTCCTCATTCCATGGAGGGATTGGGGTGTCCTGTATAACTATGGGATAAGCAGGATGTTCCAGGATCACAGCATGTCCCCTGTGAATGGAAAAAGGGAATTTCATGCCCATTTTTGGAAAAAAGGAGACTCCTGGGAACTACCACCCACTCCGCCTCACTTTTGTGCCTGCCAAGATCATGGAGCTCATCCTCCTGGAAGATCTGTCAAAACTTATGGAAGACATGGAGGATATTAGAGACAGCTAACCAGGCCTCACCAAGGCTAGATTGTGCCTGACTAACCTCGTGGCCTTCTATGATGGAGTGATTGCATCAGTGGGCAAGGGAAGAGCTACAGAATTTCATCTTTCTGGACTTCTGGGAGACCTTTGCTACAGTCCCCTACAAGGTTGTTGCCTATAAATATGTGAGATATTGGTTTGATGGATAGATGGGTAAGGAACTGGCTGGATGGCAGATTCCAAAGAGTGACAGTCAATAGCTCAGTGTCCAAGTGAAAGCCAGGAACGAGAAGTTTCCCTCAAGGTTCCGTACTGGGACCAATACTGGGACCAATATCTTAATGATATACAGAGAGGGATTGAGGGCACCCTCACCAAGATTGCAGATCATAGAACCCAAGAACAGCTCAAGTTGGAAGGGATCCATAAGGATCATTGACTCCAACTCCCTGCTCCTCTCAGGACTACGTGAATACTAAACCATATGACTAAGCGCATCTTCCAGACGCTTCTTGAAATCTGACAGGCTTGGTGCTGTGACCACTTCCGTGGGAAGTCTATTGCAGTGATCGACCATTCTAATGTCATATCCAAACTTCCCCTGATGCAGCTTCATGCCATTTCCTCGTGTCCTCTCACTGGTCACCAGAGAGAGGAGATCAGCACCTCCCCCTCCACTGCCCCCCTTGAGGAAGTTGGAGACTGAGATGAGGTCACGCCTCAGCCTTCTCTTCGCCAAGCTGAACAAGCCAAGTCACCTCAGCCGCTCCTCGTAAGTCTTGCCCTCGTGACCCCCACACCATCTTGGTCACCCTGCCCTGCACACACTCTAATACTTTGATGTCTTTCTTGTACTGAGGTGCCCAAATCTGCACACAGCATTCAAGGTGGGATCGCACCAGTGCAGTGTAGAGTGGGACAGTCACCCCTCCCCTCGACCAGTTCACTACGCTGTGCTTGGTTGTCCTGCTTTCAGCTGGGATGGAGTTCATTTTCTTCCGAGCAGCTGGTACAGTGCTGTGGTTTGGATTTAGGATGAGAATCACGTTGATCACACACCGATGGTTGTTGTTGTTACCATTAAGTCAAGGACTTCTCAGCTTCTCATCCTGGCCTGCCACTGAGAAGGCGGGGGGCACCCAGGAATCTGGGAGGGGACTGACCCAAACTGACCAAAGGAGATTCCATAGCACAGGAAGAGGTGTTAGGCACAGTTCAAAGAAAAGGAAAGCCCATTCTTCAGCTGTATATTAGGTCCACATGAGCTCCTCTGAATTCCAGGTCCAACAGGGGAATAGAAAACACATTTTTCTGTCAAAGAGAGAGTCCAGGACCCCTCCAAGCACTCCCTGCTTGGACCTCTTGGTCCATATTAGCTCTTTACGCACAGTGAGTAACACCCTGAAGTCAAGAGCTCCCTCGATTCATGGAGGGAAGCAAAGAGACAAAGTCAATGAAATGCTCTCTTTTCCACAGCTAAAATTGCGCTCATCCAGTCGCGTCTGGGTTGCAGGAACGTCTTTAGTTCTCTCATGCCCTGCAAGGGAAATGGGACTCCTTTGTAGGGGAAGGCAGGGATGAGAATGGTGTTGGACACCATTGGTGCACTTGCCCAGGCTTCCTCGTCTAGTCAAGAGAGAGAAATGAGTTCTCTCAAGCGAGATGCCTTGGCCTTCTTTGCCTGTCCACCAGCTCCTGCTTCAGGAAGGCATCCCTAGGTCGTGGGTCACATTTCCCTGTCCCACGTAAGGGCTTTAGTCTTGGAGGAAGTAACCACTTCTGTGGGGGTCCCCTTGTACATGACCCTTGGAATAATGATATGAGGCAACTGTTGAAACATAGACAGAAAAGATCTCTCTAAGAACTGTGCAAGGAGGGTTCATGTTCAGAATTTTGCAGAGTGATCTCCAAGTTCACAGGGCTTTTGTCATAGGCCATGGACATGGACAAGCAAGATGACTACACGTTGTCTCCCTCTGTGTAAATACAGAATTATACAGCCCAATTCCAAACCCCATTTCTCCCATCACTTGGAGAGGAGAACTTGTTCTGCAGAGCTGTAACCCAGCCAGGATGTCCCTAAGCTGTGTCACTTCAAGGGGCTCATCCACCCCAGGGGCAGCACTTTGGATTTGCCCTTGCTGCAGATCACAACGGTTCCTCTTGACCCATCCCTCCAGCAGGTTTGTTCGTGAGAAGAGACTCTGGTGGGGGATGGTGTGGAAAGCCTTGCCGGTGTCCTGGTGAAATACCCGCACTGCTCTCCCCTCACCCACAGCTGCGGTCCTTTCATCAGAGGAAGCAATGAGGATGGTCAGGCAGAATCAGCCCTGGGGTCATCCCGCCACCTCCTCTGTCACCCCCCCAGAACTGCTCTCCAAGAGGATATGCTCTGGTACACGTCCCTCAGCCAAAGGGAAGCTCAGCAGCCTTTACTTCCCCAGGTCATCCTCGGGGCCTCTTGGAAAGGTGCCAGTCGTCAGGGAGTCCCCGCAGTCTCCAGGACTTTTCCTCCATGATGGAGACTGTCCTCCCTGTGACATCATCTTGCTCTCTCAGCACCCTGGGATGCAGATCCTCTGGTCCCATGGACTGGTAATGTTTCTGCTACTTCTGTAACTCCTCCTGAAGCCGTAAACAGTCATCTTATTGCCCTTGAAATCCCGTCCAAGACTCAACTGAGATCTAATGCAGACCATTGCTGAGCTTGGAGGATGCTGGTCTTGAAGACCAGCTCTGCTGAGCTCTGCTAACTTTCAGTGTCAAAACAGACACAAGCCTGCTTCTCGCAGCTCTGGGGTCTGGAGCCTTCTAGAAGCCTTCCTCACTCTCCTTGGGCACTGGCACCCCACCATTGCCAGGCCAGGCCAGCCAGTCTTCTCAGCCCTGGCCAGCTCTGCCTTGCTTGTAAGCATCACATCCAGGCTTCCATTACCCTTGCTGGCCCATCTGCCAGCGGTGCTGAGAAATTGTCCCAAGACACTCCAGAGATGGCCCGGGCTGTTGGCATCCTGCTGTGTTCCCCTTCCAGAAAATGCCATGGTCATGAAAGAGCCCAGGGAGAACCAGGCTTCTACGTGGAGAGTCTCCCTTGGGGTGCTTAGAGAGGTCTATGCTTGCTTCTTCATCCTGACTGTGGGTTCTTTATGTTCCACTACAATTCCACCTTTGCTGGCCTCTCCTCTGAGGCTCACCCACAAGGGCTCTCCCAACTTGTCCCCTGTCCCACCAAGGAGCTCCAGACATCCAAGTACCTTCTTCATTTAGAGGGAAGCCCACTCCTAACCCTTCCAGCCTGTCTCTCCTGAAAAGCCTGTACCCACCCACTGCAGCACCCCAAGCTGTGTGACGTGTCCCACCACACCAGGGCAGGTACTCCATCGATGTCAAAAAGCACAGGCTCCAGGTGGCCCTGTCTTTGACCTCACCTGAGGCCACAGGTGAACATTTTGGCTGTAGCACGGGAGGTGTGCCTCCAGGCCAAGCTCTGACTTGCCTCAGGGAAACCTGGTGCCAAGGCTCCAAGCCCCTGTGTGTGTGCAGAGGCTTTGCTTCCGAGCAGAGACATGCCCGAGTGGTTGGCAGATGGAACCATCAAGCTGAAATTGGATGCCAAGAGAGTGAGCAAGCCCTGCTGTCCCCCAGGCCAGAGAGAAACAGGGCTGGGAAGGGCAGCCCGGGCAGTAAACAGGGTTTTTTGTCAGTGGTGCCTCTGCTGCCCCTGGGGGCCTTTGCCAGAGGTGAAGCTGATCTCCAGCAATGACAAGGTGCTGCTGACAGACCCACTGGGAACAGTTTGGGTCTCTTCCTTGACTTGTTATCAAGGGGGTGAGTAAAACCAGAGCTTTGCAAGTGTAGGCAGGAGACCCCGGTGTGACTGCCCTACATGTCCTGGCTAGGGAAGGGACAGGCCTTGCCACACTGCAGAGGTGGCCACCAGTTTCCCGCAGAAAAGCACCGAATGTGGCTGCAGTGCTGTCTGGGGTGTCTGACACGCACTTGCTCTGAATGGCGATGGCTTTCCTGTCCAGGACCATCGCTGTCACTGCCAACTACATGGACCTGTGTGGGAGAGCTTTGAACCACAAAGAATTCTACAGGTCTCTGTTTGAAATAACACAGAGTAACTGCCCTGAATTTGATTAGGTAATGTTGTAATTAGCTCTGATGTTGATTAGGTGGTGATGTTCATGACACACCTGAAGTGAGGCTAGAGGAACCCACATCCTGTAGGTGTGTGCTGTGGAATTTGGAATGAATCCCTTCCCTCAGCAGGGGTAAAGGAGATCATTCCCTGTCCCAGTCTGGGTGTCCTGTCTAAAGATGGGACAATGACAAGGTAATTCTTGGACCAGATGTTTTTTCAGATGCGAGAAATGACTGTGCTGGAAAGAAGGATTTCTCTCCAGCTGAGAGAAGGAACAGGAGTGGTTCCTCCAGCCTGTTTCAGAGCAGGTTCCCCTGGAGCCCCAGGGACACCTGGAGGGAGCCCAGAGGGGACAGAGAAAGTGCCACCTTGGGCTGGTCCTCTGCTGCTGACCTGGGCCGGGCTCCTGGGATGGAGGGAGCTCATGGCCCGTGGGCAGCGCTGCAGAGAGACAGCTCTGCCCAGGAGCAGGGCTGAGGGCACTGCCTGCAGGCAGCGAGAGGAGACCTGCGAGGCTGAGAGAGCTTCAAGGCAGTTGGGAGCAGGAGGATGCTGAGAGCTCCCTGGAGGAGAAATCTTCACAGCCCTCGACGTGGTAAGTCTGTGGGTGCAGGGCAAGGCAGCTTCAGTGCCTGGAGGGATCTCCTCCAGATGGCACATCCCACAGGTTACAGGATTGGGAAGAACAACTCTCAGAGTTTCTCTCATGTGGAGGAGGAGGACTCTGCTGTCTGCCAGGGTCAGCACTCAGCCTGCCCAGGGAGCTCCCCACGGTTCTGTGGGGAGAAGCTGTGTGTGGAAAGAGGGACCCGCAGCAAGGCAGGGTCCTTCTGCTGTACAGAGGGTGCTGTGTGGGTCAGGGCTGCTCAGAGCTTCAGCTCACTCCCAGAATATTTCCAATAGCAGGTTTCAAGGAGAAGGTCAGGACAAGGGATACTATAAACATAAGCTCTGGGGGAATGGGAGAGGATACATGATAAAGGAGGTCTAAAGTTTGACAAGTCACTGAGGCTCCTCAACTGCAGCTCTGAGTGCTCAGGAGATCTGCCAGGCGCCTCCTAAAGTGCCTTCAGCCACTCCTCTACCTACGGACAGCACCAGCATCACCTCTGCACGACCCATCAGGCTTAGTCTGACCTGTCCTTGTTTTGACCTGCAAACAGGACGATGCATGCAGCCAGCGCCCTGCACAGAAGCAGCTTTCTGTAGGGCCACGGTGAGTGCACAGAGCTTGGGATGGGGCCTGGGAGTGCTGACAGGGAAAGACATGGGGCAGGGAAACAGCTGCCTGGAGGAAAATCTCCAGGCAGCAGGGAGATGATGTGGGAACAAGAGGAAGCTAAACCCAGAAATGTCGTGGGAGGGAGAATTCAGAAAACTCCGCATGATGGCCTGCAATGCAGACCCCTTCCTGGGAGCAAGCCCCCTTGCCTCCTCTCCCACCCAGCAAAGCCTCTGCCCTCAGGGCTGTGGGGTCCGAGGCACGAGCCACCTCCTCTGCAGCCAGAGCTCGGCAGAGCCGTGGGGCAGCTCTCCAGCCACGTGCCCAGGTCCCTCTGCAGAGCACCGGGGTTGGGAGCAGCTGCTAAGCAATATTGGTGCCTGGGAGGTGGCGTGCACAGCTGGGGCAGGGTAACGCTGTCCTGAGTGCCCGGCTGCCTCTGCCCTGGCCTCTCTGCGCCAGACCCTCCCAGTGTTTTCCCAGCTGTCTCCTCCACTGGTCCCTGTTCTTGCTGTTGTTATGTTGTTCCTGCTGTCAGGCTCTCTGGGGATGGGAGTTTCAGCTGCAGAGTCACAGGCTGAGCTGGTGGGTCCTTTCCTGCAGCTGTGTCCATGGCAATGAAGTGTCCCAGCTTTCCTCTCAGCTGTGGGGCTGTGGGGCTGCAGAATGAGCTCGTTTGCTCTGAATCAGGTGCTGCTGTTAGGACACTTGGCTGTCTCCTTGGCGTGTCCTTCCAAGCTGTGACTTGCTCTCCAGAATGCAAACCTGTGCCCCTGCACCCTTCGGTTCCCTGAAAGCCCCATGGAGAAGCGCAGAGGTGCTGGAATGGAGGAAATGCTGTTGGGTCAGTGCAATGAGAAATGTGTGTCCCTGGCTAGAAGCGGGGTGCTGAGACCTTGAGAAAGGGTGAGACATTTAGCGTTCTGCACTGGATCCCTCTGGTCGCTGCAGGGTCTGTGGTTTTTTGTTTTTTTCCAGGGTAACACAGGAGGGTGATCGCTCTCTATCTCATGAAGGACAAGCCCAGGGCAGCTCAGAACAGCTCAGATGGACAGACCAGCTCCCCTCATTCTGCATTACACCACGGGCAACCCTTTTTCCTCTCAGGACTCTGTTCTCCCTGAGTGCAGCAGAAATACTGAGGGTTCCTGAAATCCAAGAAAACACTCCAGGGGAGATGGGGGCAGCTTTAACCCCCCCAAACCTCTCCAACTGCCTTCTGCTATCCCCATTCCTTAGCACTGGGAGTGCAGGTGCTGACAAGCCCTTCTGCGTTAGGAGCAGTTTCATCTGACAAAGTCAAACTCCAGGACTGGCCCCTGCCCCACCCTTCCCCTGATCTCACTGCTGCAGAGCAGGGCTGACTCCTCAGCAGCCATTGAGCAGAGGTCCTGCTCATCATGGCACGCTCAGCCGGCAGAAGCCCAGGCTGCAGCCAGAGAGCTGAAGGAAGGTCTCCTAGAAATGGAATGTATGGTGGAGTGTAGGAAGCTGTGGGTGTAGAAGAAAGACTTTGATTTTCTTCAGAGAAGTCCCCCCAAACTCTTCATGGACTCTTCCTCTAAGGACAGGACCCCATGCCCAGAAGCAGCAAATGTCCAACGGCAGCTCCATCACCCAGTTCGTCCTCCTGGCCTTTGCAGACACACGGCAGCTGCAGCTCTTGCACTTCTGGCTCTTCCTGGGCATCTACCTGGCTGCCCTCCTGGGCAACGGCCTCATCATCACCACCATAGCCTGTGACCACCGCCTCCACACCCCCATGTACTTCTTCCTCATCAACCTCTCCCTCATCGACTTGGGCTCCATGTCCACCACTCTTCTCAAATCCATGGCCAATTCCCTCTGGGACACCAGGGACATCTCCCATGCAGGATGTGCTGCACAGCTCTTTCTCTTTTCCTCTTTGGCAGTAGCAGAGTTTTCTCTTCTCACCGTCATGGCCTACGACCGCTACGTTGCCATCTGCCACCCCCTGCACTATGGGACCCTCCTGGGCAGCAGAGCTTGTGTCCACATGGCAGCAGCTGCCTGGGGCAGTGGGTTTCTCAGTGCTCTGCTGCACACGGCCAATACATTTTCCATACCCCTCTGCCAGGGCAATGCTGTGGGACAGTTCTTCTGTGAAATCCCCCAGATCCTCAAGCTCTCCTGCTCAGATGCCTACCTCAGGGAACTTGGGCTTCTTGTGGTTAGTTTGTCTTTAGCTTTTGGGTGTTTTGTGTTCATTGTGGTGTCCTATGTGCAGATCTTCAGGGCCGTGCTGAGGATCCCCTCAGAGCAGGGACGGCACAAAGCCTTTTCCACATGCCTCCCTCACCTGGCCGTGGTCTCCCTGTTCATCAGCACTGCCATGTTTGCCTACCTGAAGCCCCCCTCCAAGTCGTCCCCATCCCTGGATCTGGTGGTGGCGCTTCTGTACTTGGTGGTTCCTCCAGCAGTGAACCTCCTCATCTACAGCATGAGGAACCAGGAGGTGAAAGACTCCATGAAGAAGCTGATTCAGTCAGTAGTCTTTCAGCAGTCATAAGCTGCCCATGTCTCTTCACAAGGGATTTCCGATGTAGCTGGGGAACCTCCTTTGCTTTGGACATTTTATATGTGCACAATCATATTTTCTGGGGGATAACTGCAATCACTTTACATCTTGAGATGCATGAAGAAACCTGTCTGATCCAGAGGCTTTTGTATGTGTGTCTGGTACGATGGTAGACCTGGCCTCCCGTGTCACATCTTTCTGGCTGTTGCCTCAGGGCCAGTGTATGGGATCTTCCTCCTGGGCTGAGGTCAGGAACAGGCCAAACAGCTTGACACTGTGAGGCTGTGTTGCTGTGCTGGGGTTGTCCATGGGCGGAGGGGAGGAGGTCAAGTGCTGATATGTTAGGGATAGGACTGGGCTGAGCTTTCCCTGGTGGCCTCGCCAAACGGCCACTTCCAGCACTGGCTGCTCACCACATGTTCATGGGTGAGTTGTGCTGCACGGCCATTTCCCTCCTCCTGCTGGGCTCCTGTAGAACTGTAGCCCGTGGGAAGGACTCATGTTGGAGAAGCTCATGGAGGACTGTGTCCTGTGGGAGGGACCCCATGCTGGAGCAGCGGAAGGGTGGGAGGAGTCCTCCTCCTGAGGAGGAAGGAGCGGCAGAGACAGTGTGTGATGAACTGACCACAACTCCCATTCCCTGTCCATATGTGTTGCTGGTGGGGAGGAGGTAGAGAATTTGAGGGTGAAGTTAAGCCCAGGAAGCAGGGAGGGTTCGAGGGAAGGTGTTTGAAGACTTGGTTTTATTTATCATTATCCTACTCTGATTTGATTGGTAATAAATTAAATTAGTTTTCCCTTGTTGAGTCTGTTTTGCCCATGACGGTAATTGGTGAGTGATCTCTCCCTGTCCTTATCTCGACCCACGAGCCTTTTGTTATATTTTCTCTCTCCTGTCCAGCTGAGGAGGGGAGTGATAGAGTGGCTTTAGTGGGCACCTGGCCTCCAGCCAGGGACAACCCACCACATCTCCTCTCTTCCACCACGGCCAGCTCTGAGGGCTGAGCAGGTTCCTCAATAAATGTCAGCATTCCTGTACACAGGCTGCACACAAGCGCCATGCATCGGAGCCACCATTGCAGAAATGGAGATGATGCATTTGAGCAGCTCCTTGAACCCAGGAATTGGTGTGCCATGCCTCCTGGGGTTCCTGGGAACACCTTAGCTTTTGATCCAAAGAAATGTCGTTCCTCTTTACATGTCCTGGCCCCTCTCCTGGCCCATGCAGAGCTCTGAGCTTCCAGGATCCCAGCTGCACAGTCAGGGCTTCAAAGAATGGAAATGCAGGTAACGGTGCCGTGTCAGTGTCCACCACAACACAATCTGGCCTTCCTTTGTGTCTTTTTATGAATCTGGGATCTGTCCCTTGGCCTTCTTTGGCTAAAGCTGAAACAACTCCTCTGTTCCACCTCCCCATCCTGAGGAAAACTTAGAGAAACAGAGGGAGTAGAGATGAACTGAGGGCAATTCTGTTGGAGAGGTGCAATCTGTCAATGGGAACCAAGAGTTAGCAGTGAGAGAAAAAGTACTCTTCTAAGAATTGCACGCCAGAAGGTAACCACGGAGAGCTGACAGCTATCTTGTCAACTAAGAACAACTGTTGGGAAGGAAATGAAGGAGCCTTAGTTCATGGTCATGACAAATAAGGAGTCCCCTTACAGCACTGTCTTGTTACTGCTACTAGTGATAGTACCACTAGTTCCAAAACACCCTTCAGAGCTTCTTTATTCTTCAGTGGCTCCAAAGCTCAGCTTGCTCAGACCTTGAAAGGACTACCTCAAACCTCTGCAACCCAAATCTCTCCCACCTTCTCTCGTCCACGCTCTTTCACCCCAGGACACTTCCCCCCATCATTTCAGCACACTGCCTGGTCTCTGTTTTTCTAGCTGGGCAAAGTCAGGGTGCTCCCTTGCAAAGCCTTCCCTTCAAACATCTTCTCCATGTGCTAATCCCACTTGTATCACCTCCTGCTTTGTGCATCTCCATCCTCAGTCTGCAGAGCACCCTTGGATGGGCAATTCTCCTCTTTCTTTCACATCATTTCACTTTCACAACCTTTCGGCACTCTGGGCATTCCAAAGACACTTGGAAGCAACGCTCTTATCCCCTACAGCTTCACCCGTTTCCAATTGCAGGCTGAGATATTGGAGATATTTCCTGTCTTGGAGCAGAGAAAGGACAAGGGGAGGAAGGTGAAAGAGGAGAGATTCAGCCAGGAAACAAGGACAATTTTTATCCTGTGAGCACAGCCAAGTGCTGGAACAGGTCACCCAGAGAGGTGGTGCAGTCTCTGTCCTTGGGGGTTTTCCAACTCGCACTGAATCAGCCTTGAACCACTTGGTCTGACCCTGTTTCTGACAGGTTGGACGGCAGGCTGCCTGAGGTCCCTTCCACCTCAGGTCTCTGAGGATCCTATGGGGATGCTGGGCCCTAGTTCCAACTGGACTTCTGCAGATGTTTATGGGGCATGAAGCCTCCTGTGCTCACTCTGTGCAAAGCCTGGGGTTTCCTGGGTGGGGAAGATTTTGGGGGCACGGGGCTCTGTGCAAGATCCCAGATGATCTTGTTTTAATGCCTGTAGGCCTGTCAGATGTCAGTGAATGGCATGGAAATGAAAGGAAGAAGCTCTGAAGACAAAGAGCCAAAGCAAAGACAGGTGTCAACACACTCTTCAGCTTTTTTTTTTTTCTGTCTTTGGAGGGGGATTGCCTTTTCCCAGAACTGGGAATGGATGTAGGACACGAATGCCTTCAGCTCGAGGGACACAGAGACCTGGTACCAGTGTAGATGCCCTGGGAAGCCCTGCCCAGCCTCCACCTGCAGCTTGCAAGGGGCTCTGGTCTGCCACAGGTCCTCTGTGACAGATGCCAATCCCAGGCCAGCACCTCAGGTACACGGGGGCCCCTCAAAGTGGCACTGCCTCTTCATGCTCAGACAACTGGGGTCTGCATGGGAAGGGGCACATGGGGGGTTTGCTTTGGGTTTTTTTACACTGAAATAACCTACAAGCACATTTTCATCAGGAGAATCCTGGGAGTGTTTGTAAGAGCTGGCAATGTTTTCCCACCATGACAGAATGGGAATTTCCTGGAAGTATATTAATAGTAGCAGAAGAAATATTCATCTCCACTGTCCTTGCGTTACCACTACGCTGTCTATTCCTTCATCTCCCTCATCGCTCAGGTGTTTCCACCTCTCCTGGTTCAATGGCCATGCCTAAGGACATTATTGCAGCAGACTATCTGGACGTACGCCCTTCCCATTGCTCCCAGGTTTCCTCCTCCGCTTCTTTCAGAAGTCTCATGAACTCTTTAGCCAACACCTTCACTGTGTCTGTACCTGTCCTTTCTTATCTCCATGTTTAAAACTGCTCTTGTACAGAAATCCCTTGTGAAAGGTGGACCACGTTAGATGCTGCTTGGACTCAGCATCCAGCTGAGGAGAGATATTTCATGTTCATTAACTTGCATCATGTTTAACTGTTGTTTGTTGTCAGTGAAGAGAAACCTTTGTGTGCCTGCGTGCAGCCCAGGTCTCCAAGGAAAGCAGGTGGGAGCTGGTGTGAAGGAGCTGTATAATCCAGCTGCAGAGCTCAGTGGAGAAGCCTGATGTGAGGAAAGGTGATGCAAGGCCCAGGTGGCCGATGAGGGAACTGGGGCCTTGGGGAGGAGCGAGGTTGTCCAGACAGTGCTGGATCTCAAGGGACTGCTTCTCCTGCCTGTCCAGATGTCTTTAGGAGACGGCTTGGACCAACATGCATTGTACAACACTGCTATCACTTCTTCTGTAAACTGACAAGTGATAGAAAATAGCCTTGAAAGAAAAATCCTCCTTCATGAAATCTTCTTTGACATCTTCATCATTAAGTACTCAGCTACAACCTCTCCAATTAGTCGGACAAGGCTTGAGGACTTGAAGAAAATTACGGGAAGAGACATGGCTCGTTAGACTTTTCTGTACTTTAATGAGCCCCATGGCGTATTTGCTGCTGAGTCCATGCACCTCAGATACCAAGAAAAGGAGAGTGAAGAAACCTCTGGAGAAGGCCAAGTCAGCAGTAAAGCCCAAAGTACCTTGAAGCATGAATGGGCCCCACTGGGGGCCATTACTGACAAAGCCTCCCCAGGGACTCGTTAGAGCAAATCATTGGAGGCCATGATGACAAAGCAAGGCAAAGTGCAGGCAGTTCTGATGCTGAGGACACCCTGGCTTTGTCTGATGAAGCAGAAATGCCAAGCGCTGACCCCCAGCCCCTGGCAAGGGACATCCTGACCCTCACCTGTGTCTCAGGGCTCTGCCTTGGCATGTGGGGAGTGGGATGCCAAGGGAAGGACAACGGGATGACACCTCCTGGCTTCCCCCGCGGTGGGTGCAAGGAGGCAACAATGCCCCATGGCCACGAGGACAACGTGTCTCCTCTGAGACCTCTGTGGCAGGGACATCAGCCATAGCCAAGGGGGCAAAGCCCTCGGTTCCATCGGGGCCTTTCAGCCTTGCCAGCACCCTTGGCCATCGGCACCACAGGCCATCCTACACTGCCCCACGCCTCTGCCTGTTTCCCTGCAGGCTGCAGGCACCCAACGCGCTTCCCCACCTTCTTCTCACCCCATGCTATGGCCCTACCTGGACTGCTCTCTCTCCCTCCTCGCCACATGTTCCCTCAAACACAAAGCCATGGTCTCCTCCAGACTCCCTGCAAGTCACTTTTTGCACCACAGCACTGCCCTCAGAAGGACAGTTCTTCAGCCTCACCTCCACTCGGCACCTCCAAAGCTGCAGTTTCTCGTGCTTTTCCTTTCTTATCCTTCTTGCCCACGACTAATAATTAGTGCCATCACCTCAGAAAGGAATTTTCCAGCTGTCTCGAGGTACCCTTATGCTTCCCTCACCCTCCACTTCACCAGGATGAAGCAGCCCAGCTCTCTCAGCCTCTCCACACACGACCCCTAACCCTATCTTGGCAGACTTTCTCTGCCCACGTGACAGTTCCTCCCCATCCCTCCAGAACGGGGAGCCCCCCACCCTGGGACACACCACTGCAGAGGTGGCCAGACACCAGTGCTGAGTCAAGATGGAGAAGAAGTGCCCTTGCCTGGGTGGCCACGTGCCTCCCAGGGCAGCCTAATGTGCTCCTGGCCATCTTCCTGTTTAGCACCACTGGCTGCTCTGGCATCCCTCCTAATGCCCAAAGCCTCCTCCTTGAGGCCGCTCCTCCACCAGTCATGGCCGAGCCTGCCTTGATGGACGCGTGTTGTGGTGTAACCCTGGCAGACAGCTCAGTGCCACACAGTCGCTGGCTCACTCATGATGTCCTATGGTACGGAAGATCCCTTTGGTCAGTTGTGGCCAGCTGTCCCTGCCATGTCCCCTCCCAGCTTCTCGTGCACTCCCAGCCTCCCTGCTGGTGGATCAGCCTGAGAAGCAGGAAAGGCCTTGATGCTGTGCAAGCCCTGATCAGCAATAACTAAACCATCGCTGTATTATCAGCACTGTTTTCATCACAGAACAAAGCACAGAGCCATACTGGCCACTTTGATGAAAATTGGTTACACTCTAACCAAACCCAGTACAAGGGGGTGGTTCTGCCCCCTGATGCAGAACATCACAAGATCAGAAGGAGAAGATCCCTTCTCTTTGGGAAACTTCTTGAGGTTTCTCTTGATGAAATCCCAGAGCTTCTGAAGGTCGTTTGGAGTGAAGCTCCATTGTGTCAGCAGTTAATGTGTGCGTGCAGATGGCTCACCTGACTTGTGGTGCATCTAAAAAGATGACAGCACTAGGAATGAAAGGACACGACAGATAATAAATAAGAAGCAAAGCTACTAATTCAATGAAATGCTAAAGCCTGGAGCTGTGCCATGGGATTGGTCATGAGCCTGTGGAGAGCTTGTGGGTCAGGATTAGCCAAGCAGACCAACACAGGGGACATTTTAGTGCATGTCTTACTCTCTGCTTGATTAGGAAGAAGTAGATGAGCCCTTCTGCAGGCCACTGGAAGAAGCCTCATGTTCTCACACCCTGGTCATCAATGAGAACTCCCCAAGCATGTGCAGATGGCGTTAGGAAAGCCAAAGCCCAACTCGAGCTGAATCTGCTGAGTGACCTGAAGGACAACAAAACCCGTTTCTATGACTACATAAAGAGCAAAAGTAAGACTATTCAAAACGTACATGGTATCTGGTCCAGGATATGGAAAAGCCCATGAGGGTCAAGGTCTTCCTGACCACAGGCTGTACTGCTAGGACCAAATTTCAGGTATCTCAGGGAAATTGGGAGCGAGGAAGACTTCACCTTGGTGCAGGAGTCTCAGGTTAGGGAACATTTCAACAAAGCGGCCATACCTGAGCCTACGGGAACTGAGGGGATGCACCCACGATGCTGAGGGAGCTGGCCAATGTCACTGCGAGGCCACTCTGGACTTTCTTTCAAAGGTGGTGGTTACTGAGAGAGGTTCCTGCTGACTGGACAGAAGCAATTACCAACACTATCTCAAAGAAGGGCAAGAAGGAGGATGTGGGGAGCTTTCAGCCTGTCTCCTCTAGCATCCCCCGAGACACACTGATGAAGTAGAGGTTAGAGAAGTGGAGAGTGATGTGGATGGAGAAGTGACTGAACTACCTGGCTCAGAGGATCGTGACCGTGGCACAAAGCCCAGCAGGAGGTACCATGAGCTGCGGTGCAGGCACCAAAGCTCGGCCCTCAGTCTGGGAGTTGCCAGCAGGCAGTGCCAGTGGCTGCAGCACCCAAGAGACCCACGGCCCCGTGCGCAGCAGCGAGTCCTGTTCTGAGCATGGGGAGCTGCTCTGGCCAGAGAGGAGCTGCTGGGAGCACTGGATTGGTGCTGCCCACCTGTGGCGTACGAGGGGGTGAGTCTGATGTGTGGCTGAGGGAAGCCCTCCCGCTGAGCCAGGAAAGGAGCCCCTTGCTTTCTGAACTCCTTCTCAGAGAGGAACCTAGGTGCGGCTAGGTCCGGTCTGAGTCCTAGACTTGGTCAATGGTTTATGTCTAAAAGTGTGTAGCCATATGTCACAGTCACCGTTTGCCTGTCAGAGCCCCCTCCAGGACTCTCATGAGACAGTTTTGCAAAGGTGAATCAGACAGAAATTTTATTAAAGCAACAGCAAGGCTTTTGACACCGTCTCTGATACCATCCTCGTTTCAAGTTTCGGCAGTGTGGGTTGGAGGAATGGACAGTGAGGTGGTAGAGAAGTGGCTGAATGGCAGAGCCCAGAGGGTTGTGATAAGCGGCGCAGAGTCTGGTTGGAGGCCTGTAGCTAGTTGTGTGCCCCAAGGGTCAGTGCTTGGTCCGGTCTTATTCAACATAATCATCAATGACCTGGACGAGGGGACAGAGTGTACCCTCAGCAAATTTGCTGATGAGACTAAGCTGGGAGGAGCAGCCAGTATTGGGTGGAGAGGAACCACATGAAATTCAACAAGGGCAGGAAATTCAAGTGTAGGGTCCTGCAGCTGGGAAACAACAACCCCAGACACCAGTACAGGGTAGGGCTTGGCCTGATGGGAAGTAGCACGGCAGAGAAGGACCTGGGGGTCCTGGTTGACAAGCAGCTCTCCATGAGCCAGTAATGTGCCCTCATGGACAGGAAGGCCAATGGTATCCTGGAGTGCATTAAGAAGAGCACGGCCAGGAGGTCAAGGGAGGTTCTCCTCCCCCTCTACTCTGCCCTGGTGAGGCCACATCTGGAATATTGTGTCCAGTTCTGGGCTCCTCAGTTCAAGACAGACAGGGGACTACTGGAGAGAGTCCAGCAGACTGGAGGGCTGCGAGGATGATGAGGGCACTGGAGCATCTCTCGTATCAGGAAAGGGGAGAAAGCTGAGTCTTTTAATGTGGAGAAGAAAAGACCGAGTTGGGATTTCATCAATGCTTATAAATATCTGAAGGGCGAGTGTCAAGACTAAGGAGCCAGATTCTTTCCAGAGGTGCCCAGTGACAGGACAAGTGGATATGGGCACAAACTGGAACACAGGAAGTTCCATCTCAACATGAGGAAAAACATCTTCACTCTGAGGGTGACAGAGCACTGGGACAGGCTGCCCAGAGAGGATGTGGAGTCTCCTTCTCTGGAGAGATTCAAAACCTGTCTGCATACAATCCTGTGCAACCTGCTCTAGGTGATCCTTGTTTGATTGGAGGGTGGACTAGATGATCTCCAGAGGTCCCTGCCAACCCCTACCAGTCTGAGATTCTGTGATTCGGTGACCCGTGATCCTTCTCCTGGCTCCGGGCTTCTATTGATGCCACTGGCATTAAACTGGGAGGAGTGAGATGGATTGAGGTTCCCCTCCCCCGGCCACTTCAGTTTAAAGCCTTCTTCACCAGCCTGGCAAGCCTATGGCTGAAGATGCTCTTCCCCTTCTCTGACAGAGGGATCCCATCAGCCCTCGGTAGACCAGGTTTCTCAAAGCCAGTCCCATGGCCTTAGTAGATGAACTCCTGGCTGTGGCACCAGTCAGCAACCAGTGGGGCAACCATTTGTTGACCAATTCAAACCCCTTCCCTTTGACCAGGAGGATGGATGAAAAACCTGTGTGTGCTCCAGAGTCCCTTCCCACCGCTCCCAGGGCTCTGTCATCCTTCTTGATACTCCTCAGGCTGCTCCTGGCTGTATCACTGGTGCCCATGTACAACAGCAGCAACGGAAAATGGTCAGTGGCCTGTAGGAGGCTTGGTAGTCTCCCAGTGACATCCCTGCTCCGAGTCCCCGGTGAGGAGCACACCTCTCTAGAGAGTGCCTCAGGTCAGCAGATGGGTGCCCCTGGGCCTCTCAGAAGAGAGTTGCCTACTGCTATCAGCCGTTGCCTTTTCTTAGTTGCGCTGGTTGTTATACGGGGAGCAGCTCGGGCTGCCCTTCAGCGTCTCTCCTGATGTGGCAGGTCTTTCCTCCTCAGCCTGCAGAGCGGTGAAGAGGTTCTGCAAGGGCACCTCAGGCTTCTCGTGTGGTGATCACTTGGTGATGGGTCACCCCAAGCAGGGAGAGCCATCTGCATGCAAACATTCACAGCTGAGTACATGGAGCTTCAGTCCAGGGGGACCTGGAGGAACTCTGGGATTTGGCCACCAGAAACCTCTTCAATTTCACAAGGAGAAGTGGCCAGTGCTGCGTGGAGGGGAAGGATAACCCCGTAGGTCAGGGCCAGCTGGAACCTGACCGACTGAGCAGTGAGCCTGAGGAGAATGGCATGGGCACTACAAGGGACAGCACTACATGGCATGGGCACTACAAGGGACAGCACAGGAGCCAGTGGTGGATCCTCACCATGAAGAAGGCCAGCTGCCCAGGGGGATGGATGTCTTGCGAGGAGCATGGCCACCCAGACCTCTTGACTTTTGCTCCCCCTCCAGTGAGCCGTGGTGTGGGCACAGCTGGACCAGCGTTTCCCTCTGTGGGAATTCCTGCTTGTGGTGGGTCGACCCTGGCTGGGGTCCAGGTGCCCACCAGAGCCGCTCTATCACTCCCCTCTTTCTCTAGACAGGGGAGAAAAGGTATAACTAAAAAAAACTTATGGGTCGAGATAAGGACAGGGAGAGATCATTCTCTAATTATCATCACGAGCAAAACAGACCGAACTTAGAGAGGGAATTCATCTTATTTATTACTAAGCAAAACAGAGTAGAGGAATGAGAAATAAAACCAAATCTTAAAACACCTCCCCCCACCCCTCCCATCTTCCCGGGCTCAACTTCACTCCCGGCTTCAACCTCCGCCCCCCCCAGCGGCACAGGGGGACGGGGAGTGGGGGTTACGGTCAGTTCATCACGCGGTGTTTCTGCCGCTTCTTCCTGCTCAGGGGGAGGACTCCTCTCATCGTTCCCCTGCTCTAGCATGGAGTCCCTCTCACGGGAGACAGTCCTTCAAGACCTTCTCCAACGTGAGTCTCCTCCACGGGGTGCAGACCTTCAGGAGCAGACTGCTGCAGCGTGGGTCCCCCACGGGGTCACAAGTCCTGTCAGCAAACCTGCTCTGGCGTGGGCTCCTCTCTCCATGGATCCACAGGACCTCCCAGGAGCTTGCTTCAGCGTGGGCTGCCCACGGGGCCACAGCCTCCTTCAGGTGCCTCCACCTGCTCCGGTGTGGGGTCCTCCACGGGCTGCAGGTGGAATCACCACACCCCCTCATCCTCCCTCCTTGAGCTGCAGGGGGACAGCCTGCTTCCCCATGGTCTTCACCACAGGCTGCAGGGGAATCTTGCTCTGGCGCCTGGAGCACCTCCTCCCCCTCCTTCTGCACTGACCTTGGTGTCTGCAGATGTTCTTACATCTTCTCACTCCTCTCTCTGGCTGCAAAAGCGCTCTCTAACTGTTTTTTCTCTTTCTTAAATATGTTATCACAGAGGCGCTGATTGGCTTGGCCTCGGCCAGCGGCGGGTCCGTCTTGGAGCCGGCTGGCATTGGCTCTATCAGACACAGGGGAAGCTTCTAGCAGCTTCTCACAGAAGCCACCCCTGTAGCCCGCCCCGCTACCAAAACCTTGCCACGCAAAGCCAACACACTGCTGCAGGCCGGTGGAGAGGAACTGGAGAGGGCCAGGGGAGGTCTGCACATGCCCTGTACTTTTGGGCCCAAACTCCATCTATGCCCACCTCTTCCATCTCCACACCACCCCAAAAGCATGCTGTCCTTGGAGAACTACCGTGCTCTCCAGACAGCTCCAGATTCCCCTCCTAGAAGATGGGTGTCTTGAATGTCACCTGGGGGAAAGCCCTGGGTACATCCCGCACTCACACTCACATCTTCACTCTCACTAGACTTTGACTCATAAATCTACTCCTATGTCTCTAAAAGGTCACAAAAAGAAATTGAGCTTTTTAGTCCCAAAGACAGAGAGGAAGAGGAACTTCAGGGGTGCAGCTCCTCAGGCCTCTTTGGAGAAAGAGCCCAGCCTGAAAGCACTGCACCGGGAGGATCCCACTTTGTTACAGAGGTGCTATGAGAGAGGCTCGCTCTGAGCAGTGTTAATGCACCTTAGTAAGGGCAGCAGGTGACAGAAAACAGGTACATGCTTCAGATGAAATGACACAAATGTCAACAGTTCTCTAGGAACATAATAACCATCAATGACAATAACACCACCAACATTGATAATAATGATATTAAAAAAATAAATAAAAACCTGTAAAAAACCCCAAACATATGAAACAGAACCAAGTGTGCAATCAGATAATTTTGGAATCAATTGCGGAGAGATGTAGTAATTTTTTGCCTACTAAAATATGTCCATGCAATTACTTTCTTGATAGCATCTTTGAGCTCCTGGTTCCTCATGCTGTAGATGAGGGGGTTCACTGCTGGAGGCACCACCGAGTACAGAACTGCCACCACCAGGTCCAGGGATGGGGAGGACATGGAGGGGGGCTTCAGGTAGGCAAACATGGCAGTGCTGATGAACAGGGAGACCACAGCCAGGTGGCCCTGAAGATCTGCACATAGGACACCACAATGAAAAGAAAACATCCAAAAGCTAAAAATGAACTAGCCGCAAGAAGCCAAATCTCCCTGAGGTAGGAGTGTGAGCAGGAGAGCTTGAGGATCTGGGGGATTTCACAGAAGAACTGTCCCACAGCATTGCCCTGGCAGAGGGGTATGGAAAATGTATTGGCCGTGTGCAGCAGAGCACTGAGAAACCCACTGCCCCAGGCAGCTGCTGCCATGTGGACACAAGCTCTGCTGCCCAGGAGGGTCCCATAGTGCAGGGGGTGGCAGATGGCAACGTAGCGGTCGTAGGCCATGACAGTGAGAAGAGAAAACTCTGCTCCAACCAAGGAGGAAAATAGAAAGAGCTGTGCAGCACATCCTGCATAGGAGATGGACCTGGTGTCCCAGAGGGAATTGGCCATGGATTTGGGAAGAGTGGTGGAAACGGAGCCCAGGTCAAGGAGGGAGAGGTTGATGAGGAAGAAGTACATGGGGGTGTGGAGGCGGTGGTCGCAGGCTGTGGTGGTGATGATGAGGCCGTTGCCCAGGAGGGCAGCCAGGTAGATGCCCAGGAAGAGCCAGAAGTGCAAGAGCTGCAGCTGCCGCGTGTCTGCAAAGGCCAGGAGGAGGAACTGGGTGATGGAGCTGCCGTTGGACATTTGCTGCTTCTGTACATGGGATCCTGTCCTTAGAGGAAGAGTCAATGAAGAGTTTGGGGGGACTTCTCTGAGGAAATTCAAAGTCTGGGGCCAGTCCTGGAGTTTGACTTTGTCAGATGAAACTGCTCCTAACGCAGAAGGGCTTGTCAGCACCTGCACTCCCAGTGCTAAGGAATGGGGATAGCAGAAGGCAGTTGGAGAGGGCTGGAGGGGTTAAAGCTGCCCCCATCTCCCCTGGAGTGTTTTCTTGGATTTCAGGAACCCTCAGTATTTCTGCTGCACTCAGGGAGAACAGAGTCCTGAGAGGAAAAAGGGTTGCCCGTGGTGTAATGCAGAATGAGGGGAGCTGTCCTGTCCATCTGAGCTGTTCTGAGCTGCCCTGGGCTTGTCCTTCATGAGATAGAGAGCGATCACTCTCCTGTGTTACCCTGGAAAAAAACAAACCACAGACTCTGCAGCGACCAGAGGGATCCAGTGCAGAACGCTAAATGTCTCACCCTTTCTCAAGGTCTCAGCACCCCGCTTCTAGCCAGGGACACACATTTCTCATTGCACTGACCCAACAGCATTTCCTCCATTCCAGCACCTCTGCGCTTCTCCATGGGGCTTTCAGGGAACCGAAGGGTGCAGGGGCACAGGTTTGCATTCTGGAGAGCAAGTCACAGCTTGGAAGGACACCCCAAGGAGACAGCCAAGTGTCCTAACAGCAGCACCTGATTCAGAGCAAACAAGCTCATTCTGCAGCCCCACAGCCCCACAGCTAAGAGGAAAGCTGGGACACTTCATTGCCATGGACACAGCTGCAGGAAAGGACCCACCAGCTCAGCCTGTGACTCTGCAGCCGAAACTCCCATCCCCAGAGAGCCTGACAGCAGGAACAAGATAACAACAGCAAGAACAGGGACCAGTGGAGACAGCTGGGAAAACACCGGGAGGGTCTGGGGCAGAGAGGCCAGGGCAGAGGCAGTCGGGCACTCAGGACAGCGTTACCGGGCAGCTGCTCCCAACCTCAGCACCCTGCAGAGGGACCTGGGCACGTGGCTGGAGAGCTGCCCCACGGCTCTGCCGAGCTCTGGCTGCAGAGGAGGTGGCTCATGCCTCGGACCCCACAGCCCTGAGGGCAGAGGCTTTGCTGGGTGGGAGAGGAGGCAAGGGGGCTTGCTCCCAGGAAGGGGTCTGCATTGCAGGCCATCATGCGGAGTTTTCTGAATTCTCCCTCCCACAACATTTCTGGGTTTAGCTTCCTCTTGTTCCCACATCATCTCCCTGCTGCCTGGAGATTTTCCTCCAGGCAGCTGTTTCCCTGCCCCATGTCTTTCCCTGTCAGCACTCCCAGGCCCCATCCCAAGCTCTGTGCACTCACCGTGGCCCTACAGAAGGCTGCCTCTGTGCAGGGTGCTGGCTGCATGCATCGTCCTGTTTGCAGGTCAAAACAAGGACAGGTCAGGCTAAGCTTGATGGGTCAGGCAGAGGTGATGCTGGTGCTGTCCGTAGGCAGAGGAGTGGCTGAAGGCACTTTAGGAGGCTCCTGGCAGATCTCCTGAGCACTCAGAGCTGCAGTTGAGGAGCCTCAGCGACTTGTCAAACTTTAGACCTCCTTTATCATGTATCCTCTCCCATTCCCCCAGAGCTTATGCTTATAGCACTCCTTATCCTGACCTTCTCCTTGAAACCTGCTATTGGAAATATTCTGGGAGTGAGCTGAAGCTCTGAGCAGCCCTGACCCACACAGCACCCTCTGTACAGCAGAAGGACCCTGCCTTGCTGCGGGTCCCTCTTTCCACACACAGCTTCTCCCCACAGAACCGTGGGGAGCTCCCTGGGCAGGCTGAGTGCTGACCCTGGCAGGCAGCAGAGTCCTCCTCCTCTACACCAGAGAAACTCTGGGAGTTGTTGTTCCTGATCCTGTAACCTGTGGGATGTGCCATCTGGAGGAGATCCCTCCAGGCACTGAAGCTGCCTTGCCCTGCACCCACAGACTTACCACGTCGAGGGCTGTGAAGATTTCTCCTCCAGGGAGCTCTCAGCATCCTCCTGCTCCCAACTGCCTTGAAGCTCTCTCAGCCTCGCAGGTCTCCTCTCGCTGCCTGCAGGCAGTGCCCTCAGCCCTGCTCCTGGCCAGAGCTGTCTCTCTGCAGCGCTGCCCACGGGCCATGAGCTCCCTCCATCCCAGGAGCCCGGCCCAGCTCCGCAGCAGAGGACCAGCCCAAGGTGGCACTTTCTCTGTCCCCTCTGGGCTGCCTCCAGGTGTCTCTGGGGCTCCAGGGGAACCTGCTCTGAAACACCCTGAAGCAATCACTCATGTTCCTTCTCTAGCTGGGGAGAGACACTTCTTTCCAGCAACTGGTGGCCACCTCTGCAGCGTGGCAAGGTCTGTCCCTTCCCTAGACAGGACATGTAGGGCAGTCCATGGGGAGGAGAAACATCACACCGGGGTCTCCTGCCTACACTTGCAAAGCTCTGGTTTTACTCACCCCCTTGATAACAAGTCAAGGAAGAGACCCAAACTGTTCCCAGTGGGCCTGTCAGCAGCACCTTGTCATTGCTGGAGATCAGCTCCACCTCTGGCAAAGGCCCCCAGGGACAGCAGAGGCACCACTGACATAAAACCTGTTTGCTGCCCGGGCTGCCCTTCCCAGCCCTGTTTCTCTCTGGCCTGGGGGACAGCAGGGCTTGCTCACTCTCTTGGCATCCAATTTCAGCTTGATGGTTCCATATGCCAACCACTCGGGTATGTCTCCGCTCGGAAGCAAAGCCTCTGCACACACACAGGGGCTTGGAGCCTTGGCACCAGGTTTCCCTGAGGCAAGTCAGAGCTTGGCCTGGAGGCACACCTCCCGTGCTACAGCCAAAATGTTCACCTGTGGCCTCAGGTGAGGTCAAAGACAGGGCCACCTGGAGCCTGTGCTTTTTGACATCGATGGAGTACCTGCCCTGGTGTGGTGGGACACGTCACACAGCTTGGGGTGCTGCAGTGGGTGGGTACAGGCTTTTCAGGAGAGACAGGCTGGAAGGGTTAGGAGTGGGCTTCCCTCTAAATGAAGAAGGTACTTGGATGTCTGGAGCTCCTTGGCAGGACAGGGGACAATTTGGGTTAGCCCTTGTGGGTGAGCATCAGAGGAGAGGCCAGCAAAGGTGGAATTGTAGTGGAACATAAAGAACCCACAGTCAGGATGAAGAAGCAAGCATAGACCTCTCTAAGCACCCCAAGGGAGACTCTCCACGTAGAAGCCTGGTTCTCCCTGGGCTCTTTCATGACCATGGCATTTTCTGGAAGGGGAACACAGCAGGATGCCAACAGCCCGGGCCATCTCTGGAGTGTCTTGGGACAATTTCTCAGCACCGCTGGCAGATGGGCCAGCAAGGGTAATGGAAGCCTGGATGTGATGCTTACAAGCAAGGCAGAGCTGGCCAGGGCTGAGAAGACTGGCTGCCCAAGGAGAGTGAGGAAGGCTTCTAGAAGACTCCAGACCGCAGAGCTGTGAGAAGCAGACTTGTGTCTGTTTTGGGGAGATTTAGTGGGGATCCAATGGTCAGCAGCACTGAAGGGCAGCAGAGCTCAGCAGAGCTGGTCTTCAAGACCAGCATCCTCCAAGCTCAGCAATGGTCTGCATTAGATCTCAGTTGAGTCTTGGATGGGGTTTCAAGGGCATCATGATGAGTGTGTACAGCTTCAGGAGGAGTTACAGAAGCAGCAGAACCCTTACCAGTCCACAGGACCAGAGGATCTGCATCCCAGGGTGCTGAGAGAGCAAGACGATGTCACAGGGAGGCCAGTCTCCATCATGGAGGAAAAGTCCTGGAGACTGCGGGGACTCCCTGATGACTGGCACCTTTCCAAGAGCCCCCGAGGATGACCTGGGGAACTAAAGGCTGCTGAGCTTCCCTTTGGCTGAGGGACATGTACCAGAGCATATCCTCTTGGAGAGCAGTTCTGGGGGTGTGACAGAGGAGGTGGCGGGATGACCCCAGGGCTGATTCTGCCTGACCATCCTCATTGCTTCCTCTGATGAAAGGAGCGCAGCTGTGGGTGAGGGGAGAGCAGTGCGGGTATTTCACCAGGACACCGGCAAGCCTTTCCACACCATCCCCCACCAGAGTCTCTTCTCACAAACAAACCTGCTGGAGGGAGGGGTCAATAGGGACCTTTGTGATCTGCAGCAAGGGCAAATCCAAAGTGCTGCCCCTGGGGTGGATGAGCCCCTTGAAGTGACACAGCTTAGGGACATTATGGCTGGGTTACAGCTCTGCAGAACAAGTTCTCCTTTCACAGTGTTGGGAGAAATGGGGTTTGGAATTGGGCTGTATAATTCTCTATTTACACAGAGGCAGAGAACGTGTCATCATCTTGCTTGTCCATGTCCATGGCCTATGACAAAATCCCTGTGAACTTGGAGATCACTCTGCAAAATTCTGCACATGAACCTTCCTTGCACAGTTCTTAGAGAGAACATTTCTGCCTATGTTTCAACAGTTGCCTCACATCTTCGTTCCAAGGGTGATGCATTCACCCCCACAGAAGTCGTCACTGCCTCCAGGATACATGGGGGTGTCTTAAACGATTACGTGGGACAGGGAAATATGACCCAGGACCTACGGGAGCCTTCCTGAAGCTGGAGCTGGTAGCCAGGCAGAGAAGGCCAAGGCATCTCGCTTGAGGGAACTCATTCCTCTCTCTTGACTAGACAAGGAAGCCTGGGCAAGTGCACTCACGATGTCCAAAACCATTCTCATCCCTGCCTTCCCCTACAATGAAGTCACATCTCAATTCCCTTGCAGGGCATGAGAGAACTGAAGACGTTCTTGCAACCCAGATGGAATTGGATTAGGGCAATTTTAGCTTTTGAAAAGAGAGCATTTCATTGACTTTGACTCATTGCTTCCCTCCATGAATCGAGGAAGCTCTGTGCTTCAGGGTCTTACTCGCTGTCCGTAAAGACCTAATATGGACCAAGAGGTCCAAGCAGGGAGTGCTTGGAGGGGTCCTGAACTCTCTCTTTGACACAAAAAATGTGTTTTCTATACCCCTGTTGGACCTGGAATTCAGAGGAGCTCATGTGGACCTAATATACAGCTGAGGAATGGGCTTTCCTTTTCTTTGAGCTGTGCCTAACACCTCTTCCTGTGGTATGGAATCTCCTTTGGTCAGTTTGGGTCAGTCGTCCTGACTGTGTCCCCTCACAGATTCCAGGGTGCCCACTGCCTTCTCAGTGGCAGGCCAGGATGAGAAGCTGAGAAGTCCTTGACTGAATGTAACAACTAAAACCATCTGTGTGTGATCAACAACCAAGCACAGCATAGCGAGCTGGTCGAGGCGGGGGTGACTGTCCCACTCTACACGCACTGGTGTGGGCCCACCTTGAATGCTGTGTGCAGTTTTGGGCACCTCAGTACAAGAAAGACATCAGAGTGTGTCCAGGGGAGGGTGACCAAGATGGTGTGGGGTCACGAGGGCAAGACTTACGAGGAGCGGCTGAGGTGACTTGGCTTGTTCAGCTTGGCGAAGAGAAGGCTGAGGCGTGACCTCATCTCAGTCTCCAACTTCCTCAAGGGGGGCAGTGGAGGGGGAGGTGCTGATCTCCTCTCTCTGGTGACCAGTGAGGGGACATGAGGAAATGGCATGAAGCTGCATCAGGGGAAGTTTGGATATGACATTAGAATGGTCGATCACTGCAATAGACTTCCCACGGAAGTGGTCACAGCACCAAGCCTGTCAGATTTCAAGAAGCGTCTGGAAGATGCGCTTAGTCATATGGTTTAGTATTTACGTAGTCCTGAGAGGAGCAGGGAGTTGGAGTCAATGATCCCTTATGGATCCCTTCCAACTTGAGCTGTTCTTGGGTTCTATGATCTGCAATCTTGGTGAGGGTGCCCTCAATCCCTCTCTGTATATCATTAAGATATTGGTCCCAGTATTGGTCCCAGTACGGAACCTTGAGGGAAACTCCTCGTTCCTGGCTTTCACTTGGACACTGAGCTATTGACTGTCACTCTTTGGAATCAGCCATCCAGCCAGTTCCTTACCCATCTATCCATCAAACCAATATCTCACATATTTATAGGCAGCAACGTTGTAGGGGACTGTAGCAAAGGTCTCCCAGAAGTCCAGAAAGATGAAATTCATAGCTCTTCCCTTGCCCGCTGAGGCAGCCACTCCATCATAGAAGGCCACGAGGTTAGTCAGGCACAGTCTAGCCTTGGTGAGGCCTGGTTAGCTGTCTCTAATATCCTCCTTCTCTTCCATAAGTTTTGACAGATCTTCCAGGAGGATGAGCTCCATGGTCTTGGCAGGCACAAAAGTGAGGCTGACTGGGTGGTAGTTCCCAGGGTCCCCCTTTTTTTAAAATTGGGCATGATATTCCTTTTCTCCATTCACAGGGGATATTTTGGGATCCAACAACACCTTGATAATCGTTGTCCTGTTCCTTTACTGTACCATTCAGGGGATGAATAAAAGATAGAGTAGAACCAGCAGACTTTGGGAGTAGATACATACGAGTACAGACAGCACTGTGACCTGCTTCATAGTCACGCTCTGCCTGTATCTCCCAGATGGAGCTGGGACAGACCTTGCCTCAAGGCAGCGGTGGCAGCCAGTCACTGGCCCACGGAAAGGGAGTGTGCCTGAGAGGCCCTGGGTGGTCTGTCACACCTCTGCTCTGAAGGGGAACGGCTGTCCTGTGTGTCCTGTGGTGTCTCTGCCAGCTGCAGCCAGTTGTGCTGGAGAGCCCTGTCATCTCCTGTAGCACTGCAGGCCTGCATTTGGCCATGGTATTGAGCAGCTCTAGGTTTGTGGCAGCCCTAGGTGAGAGCTGAGTCCCCTGCCAGCACCAGGGCTGCAAAGCAAGGCTGAGCTGCCTCGATTGACTCGCCTGCCTCCCTTCCCTCAGCAGGGGTAAAGGAGACCCCTCCCTGTCACTGCCTGGGGTCCTGTCGAATGCTGAGACAAGGAGAGGTGATTCTCATGCCCAGCTCTGCTGGTAGGAAGTGTCTCTCCCCAGCTGAGGGAGGGAACAGGAGTTGTTCCTTCAGGCTGTTTCAGAGCAGGTTCCCCAGGGACACCTGGAGGGAGCCCAGAGGGGACAGAGAAAGTGCCACCTTGGGCTGGTCCTCTGCTGCGGAGCTGGGCCGGGCTCCTGGGATGGAGGGAGCTCATGGCCCGTGGGCAGGGCTGCAGAGAGACAGCTCTGCCCAGGAGCAGGGCTGAGGGCACTGCCTGCAGGCAGCGAGAGGAGACCAGCGAGGCTGAGAGAGCTTCAAGGCAGCTGGGAGCGGGAGGATGCTGAGAGCTCCCTGGAGGAGAAATCTTCACAGCCCTCGACGTGGTAAGTCTGTGGGTGCAGGGCAAGGCAGCTTCAGTGCCTGGAGGGATCTCCTCCAGATGGCACATCCCACAGGTTACAGGATCGGGAAGAACAACTCTCAGAGTTTCTCTGGTGTAGAGGAGGAGGACTCTGCTGCCTGCCAGGGTCAGCACTCAGCCTGCCCAGGGAGCTCCCCACGGTTCTGTGGGGAGAAGCTGTGTGTGGAAAGAGGGACCCGCAGCAAGGCAGGGCCCTTCTGCTGTACAGAGGGTGCTGTGTGGGTCAGGGCTGCTCAGAGCTTCAGCTCACTCCCAGAATATTTCCAATAGCAGGTTTCAAGGAGAAGGTCAGGATAAGGAGTGCTATAAACATAAGCTCTGGGGGAATGGGAGAGGATACATGATAAAGGAGGTCTAAAGTTTGACAAGTCACTGAGGCTCCTCAACTGCAGCTCTGAGTGGTCAGAAGATCTGCCAGGAGCCTCCTAAAGTGCCTTCAGCCACTCCTCTGCCTACGGACAGCACCAGCATCACCTCTGCCTGACCCATCAGGCTTAGTCTGACCTGTCCTTGTTTTGACCTGCAAACAGGACGATGCGTGCAGCCAGCGCCCTGCACAGAAGCAGCTTTCTGTAGGGCCACGGTGAGTGCACAGAGCTTGGGATGGGGCCTGGGAGTGCTGACAGGGAAAGACATGGGGCAGGGAAACAGCTGCCTGGAGGAAAATCTCCAGGCAGCAGGGAGATGATGTGGGAACAAGAGGAAGCTAAACCCAGAAATGTGGGAGGGAGAATTCAGAAAACTCCGCATGATGGCCTGCAATGCAGACCCCTTCCTGGGAGCAAGCCCCCTTGCCTCCTCTCCCACCCAGCAAAGCCTCTGCCCTCAGGGCTGTGGGGTCCGAGGCACGAGCCACCTCCTCTGCAGCCAGAGCTCGGCAGAGCCGTGGGGCAGTTCTCCAGCCACATGCCCAGGTCCCTCTGCAGAGCACCGGGGTTGGGAGCAGCTGCCCGGCAATGTTGGTGCCTGGGAGGTGGCGTGCACAGCTGGGGCAGGGTAACGCTGTCCTGAGTGCCCGACTGCCTCTGCCCTGGCCTCTCTGCCCCAGACCCTCCCAGTGTTTTCCCAGCTGTCTCCTCCACTGGTCCCTGTTCTTGCTGTTGTTATGTTGTTCCTGCTGTCAGGCTCTCTGGGGATGGGAGTTTCAGCTGCAGAGTCACAGGCTGAGCTGGTGGGTCCTTTCCTGCAGCTGTGTCCATGGCAATGAAGTGTCCCAGCTTTCCTCTCAGCTGTGGGGCTGTGGGGCTGCAGAATGAGCTTGTTTGCTCTGAATCAGGTGCTGCTGTTAGGACACTTGGCTGTCTCCTTGGCGTGTCCTTCCAAGCTGTGACTTGCTCTCCAGAATGCAAACCTGTGCCCCTGCACCCTTCGGTTCCCTGAAAGCCCCATGGAGAAGCGCAGAGGTGCTGGAATGGAGGAAATGCTGTTGGGTCAGTGCAATGAGAAATGTGTGTCCCTGGCTAGAAGCGGGGTGCTGAGACCTTGAGAAAGGGTGAGACATTTAGCATTCTGCACTGGATCCTTCTGGTCGCTGCAGGGTCTGTGTTTGGTCCTTTTTTTCCAGGGTAACACAGGAGAGTGATTGCTCTCTATCTCATGAAGGACAAGCCCAGGGCAGCTCAGAACAGCTCAGATGGACAGGACAGCTCCCCTCATTCTGCATTACACCACAGGCAACCCTTTTTCCTCTCAGGACTCTGTTCTCCCTGAGTGCAGCAGAAATACTGAGGGTTCCTGAAATCCAAGAAAACACGCCAGGGGAGATGGGGGCAGCTTTAACCCCCCCCAAACCTCTCCAACTGCCTTCTGCTATCCCCATTCCTTAGCACTGGGAGTGCAGGTGCTGACAAGCCCTTCTGCGTTAGGAGCAGTTTCATCTGACAAAGTCAAACTCCAGGACTGGCCCCTGCCCCACCGTTCCCATGATCTCACTGCTGCAGAGCAGGGCTGACTCCTCAGCAGCCAGTGGGCAGAGGTCCTGCTCATCATGGCACGCTCAGCCGGCAGAAGCCCAGGCTGCAGCCAGAGAGCTGAAGGAAGGTCTCCTAGAAATGGAATGTGGTATGGTGGAGTGCAGGAAGCTATGGGTGTAGAAGAAAGACTTTGAATTTCCTCAGAGAAGTGCCCCCGAACTCTTCATTGACTCTTCCTCTAAGAACAGGACCCCATGCCCAGAGGCAGCAGATGTCCAACGGCAGCTCCATCACCCAGTTCCTGCTCCTGGCCTTTGCAGACACACGGCAGCTGCAGCTCTTGTACTTCTGGCTCTTCCTGGGCATCTACCTGGCTGCCCTCCTGGGCAACGGCCTCATCATCACCACCATAGCCTGCGACCACCGCCTCCACACCCCCATGTACTTCTTCCTCATCAACCTCTCCCTCATCGACTTGGCCTCCATCTCCACCACTCTCCCCAAATCCATGGCCAATTCCCTCTGGGACACCAGGGACATCTCCTACTTGGGATGTGCTGTACAGCTCTTTCTATTTTCCTCCTTGGTTGGAGCAGAGTTTTCCATTCTCACCGTCATGGCCTACGACCACTACGTTGCCATCTGCCAACCCCTGCACTACGGGATCCTCCTGGGCAGCAGAGCTTGTGTCCACATGGCAGCAGCTGCCTGGGGCAGTGGGTTTCTCAATGCTCTGCTGCACACGGCCAATACATTTTCCATATCCCTCTGCAAGGGAAATGTGGACCAGTTCTTCTGTGAAATCCCCCAGATCCTCAAGCTCTCCTGCTCACACTCCTACCTCACGGAAGCTGAGCTTCTTGTATTTTGTGTCTCTTTAGCATTTGGGTGTTTTATTTTCATTCTTTTCTCCTATGTGCAGATCTTCAGGGCTGTGCTGAGGATCCCCTCGGAGCAGGGACGGCACAAAGCCTTTTCCACGTGCCTCCCTCACCTGGCTGTGGTCTCCCTCTTTCTCAGCACTGGCATGTTTTCATACCTGAAGCCCCCCTCCATCTCCTCCCCGTTGCTCAACCTGGTGGTGACAGTTCTGTACTCGGTGGTTCCTCCAGCAGTGAACCCCCTCATCTACAGCATGAGGAACCAGGAAATCAAAGACGCCCTGAAGAAAGTTCTTCCCTCAGTAGTCTTTCAGCATTAATAAGGAGGCCATGTATCTTCATGAAAGTAATTTGTAATGCAGGTTGGGAACTTCCTGTTCTTTGGGCATTTTATGTGCTGTCATCCTCTTGTCCCAGGAGTGTCTACATTCACTCCACTTCTCCACTCGCATGAACCCCTGCCTGTCTCACCCACAGGCCTTGGTGCCTGCATCTCACACCATGGTACACATGACCTCCTGTGTCACATCTCTCTAATTAAAGACGATTTACTCATTTCACTGTGTGGTGGTTGGGCTCTTCTGCAAAACCTGAGGTCAGGAACTGGCTGAAGAAATTTCCCCTGCAAGGCCATGCTGCTGTGCTGGAGTTCTCCATGGGCTGAGGGGAAGAGGTCAGGGGAGATGTGTGAGGGATAGGGCTGGACTGAGCTTTCACTGGAGGCCTCCCTCATGGGCCACTTCCCGCACTGGCCACTCAGCACAGGTTTATGGGTGAGTTGTGCTGCACGGCCATTTCCCTCCTCCTGCTGGGCTCAGTGCCTGCACGGGGGGAATGGCCAGCCCTGCTCCACCTCTCTCCTTCGCCAGACCCTGCCAGACCCCAGAGCGGGGATGTCTCTGACATCCTGTGTGGGACAGAGTTAGGGCTGGGTAAGTTTCAGGCCCTGGGGGAGGCTGTCTCGAGCAGGAGGAACAGAAGGGCGACAGGGTGCTGCGGAGAAACAGGTTTATTGGTGTCTAATAAAAACTCTGCACAGGTGAACAAAGTGAGAGATGAGTAACTTGCTTATCTTGACACATATCGTGCCTGATGGTCTACCACTGAAACCAACTGAGTGACACTTGGGGTCAGGGACAGGCTTCACAGCCCGACGTTTCCTCCATGGAGCTGAACAGACCACTGTGCCTCTGTACCGAACGCCTTTTCTCTGCCCCTGCCTCCCCCAACTTGGTCGACAACACAACAAGCTTTGTCAAGAGCCAGTCAGCACATGATAATTGGCTTAGTCCCACGTCACCAAGAGTATAAGTCTGGCATCCAGAGTCCTCCATCTTGAGGATGAGAATTCCAAGTATCCGGATGGGTCAATGGTTCTGGACCTCTCTCTCTCCTCCCCAAACAATCTTTGGTAAGATTTGTGCCTCAGACTATGTTGGATGTTGCCTGGGAAAGTATCGTTCACAGAAGCACTCAACTATTAACTTAAGCTCTATTTTTTGAGGTAAGTGCACTTAGCAACAACAATTCTGAACTCTTCATATCTGTCACCTAAAGAAATTAATAATCTTTTCAAGTTTGCAAAACTGCCTCAGTGAAAGTCCTCAAGAGGGCTCTTATGTGCAGACATTGAGGCTAATATGCGGCTACACACATAATCCTTTAGACATAAACCATTGACCAAGTCTGGGACTAAGACTGGACCTAGCTGCACCAAGACTCCTCTCTGAGAAGGAGTTTAGAAAGCAAGGGGGTCCTTTCTGACTGTCGTGACACAATTGGAGGGCCTCTCTCAGCCATGCGTCAGACCCATATTCTTAACAGTATGAGTCTTAAGAGTAAGGCACAAAGGGATGTCTTGGGGATCACCGAATCGTAGAACCATAGAATGGTTTGAGTGGGGAGGGACCTCGAAGATCACCTAGTTCCAACCCCCCCTGCCATTGGCAGGGACACCTTCCACTAGACCAGGTTGCCCAAAGCCCCATCCAACGTGGCCTTGAACACTGCCAGGGAGCCAGGGGCAGCCACAGCTTCTCTGGGCAACCTGTGCCAGGGCCTCACCACTCTTAACAGTAAAGAATTTCTTCCTAAGAGCTAATCTCTATCTAGCCTCTTTTAGTGTAACCCCATTACCCCTCGTCCTATCACTACAGTCCCTCCCCATCTTTCCTGTAGGTTCCCTTTAGGTACTGGAAGGCCACAATTAGGTCTCCCCAGAGCCTTCTCTTCTCCAGGCTGAACAACCCCAACTCTCTCAGCCTGTCCTCACAGGAGAGGTGCTCCAGCTCTTTGATCATCTTCGTGGCCTTCTCTGAACTTGCTCCAAAAGCTCCATGGCCTTCTTGTACTGGAGAACCCAGAGTTGGACGCAATACTCCAGGTGGAGTCACACGAGAGTGGAGTAGAGGGGCAGAATCGCCTCCCTAGAACATGCTGGTCATGCTGCTGGTGATGCAGCCCAGGACGTGGTTGGCTTTCTGGCCTGTAAGCGCACAATGCCGGCTCATGTTGAGCTTCTCATCAATCAATCAATCCCCCCAAGTCCTTCTCCTCGGGGCTGTTCTCCATCCATTCTCTGCCCAGCCTGTAGCTGTCTTGGGATTGCCCTGACCCATGTGCAGGACCTTGCACTTGGCCTTCTTGAACTTCATACGGTTGGCATTCTTTATCCACCGAGTGGTCCATCCATTGAATCCATGTCTCTCCAATGTAGAGACAAGGGTGTCATGTCGGACAGTGTCAAATGCCTTGCACAAGTGCAGGCAGATGATGTCAGTTGCCCTTCCCTTGTCCACCAGTGCTGTAACCCCATCATAGCAAGCCACGAAATTTGTCAGGCACGATTTGCCCTTAGTGTAGCCATGTTGGCAGAAGGGAATGCTGATGGGGAACTCATGCCAGCCTGTCAGTACTGACAAGGAGGACATGGAGAATCCAGAGCCAGTCTCTTCACCATGGTGCATGGTGGGAGGACAAAGGACAAGGGGAGGAAGGTGAAAGAGGAGAGGTTCAGCCAGCACATAAGGAATAACTTTTCCCCATGAGCTGAGCCAAGTGCTGGAACAGGTCGCCCAGAGAGGTTGTGCAGTCTCTGTCCTTGGGGGTTTTCCAACTCACACTGAATCAGCCTTGAACCACTTGGTCTGACTCTGTTTCTGACAGGTTGGAGGGCAGGCTGCCTGAGGTCCCTTCCACCTCAGGTCTCTGAGGATCCGATGGGGATGCTGGGCCCTATTTCCAACTGGAGTTCTGCAGATGTTTATGGGGCATGAATCCTCCTATGCTGTAGGTGACCATCTAAACCAAGCCCTCAAGCAGTGAAGAGAGGTCGACACCTGAGTGGGACTCGCTCTGGGCAAAGACTGGGGAGTCCTGGGCAGGGACGGTTTTGGGGGCACGGGGCTCTGTGCAAGACCCCAGATGATCTTGTTTTAATGCCCGTAGGACTGTCAGATGTCAGTGAATGGCATGGAAATGAAAGGAAGGAGATCTGAAGAGAAAGAGCCAAAGCAAAGAGAGGGGTCAACAGAGTCATCAGCTTTTTTTTTTTTTTTTTTCCTGTCTTTGGAGGGGGATTAATTTTCCGAGAACTGAGAATGGATGTAGGATGTAAATGCCTTCAGCTCGAGGGACACAGAGACCTGGTGCCAGTGTAGATGCCCTGGGAAGCCCTGCCCAGCCTCCACCCGCAGCTTGCAAGGGGCTCTGGTCTCCCACAGGTCCTCTGTGACAGATGCCAATCCCAGGCCAGCACCTCAGGTACACGGGGGCCCCTCAAAGTGGCACTGCCTCTTCATGCTCAGACAACTGGGGTCTGCATGGGAAGGGGCAGATTTTATTTTTATGTTATTTACTATGAAATCATCTACAAGGAAATGTTCATCAGGAGAATCCTGGGAGTGTTTGTACGAACTGGCAATGTTTTCCCACCATGACAGACTGGGAATTTCCAGGAAGTGGACTAACGGCAGCAGCAGAAGTATTTGCCTTCCCCTGTCCTTGCCTTACCACTACTCTGTCTGTTATTTCATCTCCCTCATCGCTCAGGTGTTTCCACCTCTCCTGGTTCAATGGCCATGCCTAAGGACATCATTGCAGCAGACTATCTGGACGTACGCCCTTCCCATTGCTCCCAGGTTTCCTCCTCCGCTTCCTCTTTGGCCATTCAGATGCCTCTCAACTCTCTGGTTTCTGCGTGGAGCTTCAGGGAGTTAGGAACTTGCCCCATCTTTCAGAACTGTCATGAACTCTTTAGCCAACACCTTCACTGTGTCTGTACCTATCCTTTGTTATCTTCATGTTTAAAACTGTTCTTGTACGGAAATGCCTTGTGAAAGGTGGACCACGTTAGATGCTGCTTGGACTCAGCATCCAGCTGAGGAGAGAGATTTCATGTTCATTAACTTGTATCGTGTTTAACTGTTGTTTGTTGTCAGTGAAGAGAAACCTTTGTGTGCCTGCGTGCAGCCCAGGTCTCCAAGGAAAGCAGGTGGGAGCTGGTGTGAAGAAGCTGTACCATCCAGCTGCAGAGCTCAGTGGAGAAGTCTGATGTGAGGAAAGGTGATGCAAGGCCCAGGTGGCTGATGAGGGAACTGCTGGCCTTGGGGAGGAGAGAGGAACAGCATGAGGAACCAGGAGCTGAAAGATGCCCTGAAGAAGCTGATTCAGTCAGTAGTCTTTCAGCAGTCATAAGCTGTCCATGTCTCTTCATGAGGGATTTCCATTGTGTCTGTGGAACCTCCTTTGCTGTGGACATTTTATCTGTGGGTAATCATATTTGCTGGGAAATAACTGCAATCACTCCACATCTTGAGAGGCATGAAGAAACCTGTCTGATCCAGAGGCTTTTGTATGTGTGTCTGGTACAATGGTGGAGCTGGCCTCCCGTGTCACATGTGTCAGGGTGTTTCCTCAGGACCAGTATGTGGAGCTCGGGATCTGCTTCCAAGTCTAGAGGTGAAGAACAGGCTGAAAAGCTTGACCCTGTAAGGCCATGTTGCTGTGCTGGGGTTCTCCATGGGCTGAGGGGAGGAGGTCAGGGGAGATGTGTTAGGGATGGGACTGGACTGAGCTTTCCCTGGAGGCCTCCCTCATGGGAGCCCTCCCGCACTGTATCTGGGGATACACCATGGCAATTGCTTCTTTGAAATGTGTGGGAAGTGAATGCATACCCTCAAGACTCCTCTGCCCTTGTACATGGAGAGGAGAAGTGAGAGCCCCAAGACTAGAACCAGACGTTCTGCAAGAATTTTAGCAGCATCAGTGAAATCACAACCCACATATCAGGAGAGACGCTGGAGCTGAGGAAGGCAGCCCAAGCTGCTCCCCGTATAACAACCAGCGCAACTAAGAAAAGGCGATGGGTGATAGCAGTAGGCGACTCTCTTCGGAGAGGCCCAGGGGCACCCATCTGCTGACCTGAGGCACTCTCTAGAGAGGTGTGCTCCTCACCGGGGACTCGGAGCAGGGATGTCACTGGGAGACTACCAAGCCTCCTACAGGCCACTGACCATTATCCGTTGCTGCTGTTGCAAATGGGCACCAGTGATACAGCCAGGAGCAGCCTGAGGAGTATCAAGAAGGATGACAGAGCCCTGGGAGCGGTGGGAAGGGACTCTGGAGCACACACAGGTTTTTCATCCATCCTCCTGGTCAAAGGGAAGGGGTTTGAATTGGTCAACAAATGGTTGCCCCACTGGTTGCTGACTGGTGCCACAGCCAGGAGTTCATCTACTAAGGCCATGGGACTGGCTTTGAGAAACCTGGTCTACCCAGGGCTGATGAGATCCATGTGTCAGAGAAGGGGAAGAGCATCTTCAGCCACAAGCTTGCCAAGCTGGTGAAGAGGGCTTTAAGCTAAAGTGGCCGGGGGAGGGGAACCTCAATCCATCTCACTCCTCCCAGTTTATTGCCAGTGGCATCAATAGAAGCCCGGAGCCAGGAGAAGGATCATGGGTCACCGAATCACAGAATCTCAGACTGGTAGGGGTTGGCAGGGACCTCTGGAGATCATCTAGTCCACCCTCCAATCAGAGCAAGATCACCTAGAGCAGGTTGCACAGGATTTTGTCCAGGCAGGTCTTGAATCTCTCCAGAGAAGACGACTCCACAACCTCTCTGAGTTTTTCCTCATATTGAGATGGAACTTCCTGTGTTCCAGTTTGTGCCGTGCTGCTTCCCAGCAGGCCAAGCCCTACCCTGTACTGGTGTCTGGGGTTGTTGTTTCCCAGCTGCAGGACCCTACACTTGCCCTTGTTGAATTTCATGTGGCTCCTCTCCGCCCAATACTCTTGTCTGTCCAGATGTCACTGAATGGCAGCGCAGCCTTCAGGTGTGTTGGCCGCTCCTCCCAGCTTAGTCTCATCAGCAAATTTGCTGAGGGTACACTCTGTCCCCTCGTCCAGGTCATTGATGATTATGTTGAATAAGACCGGACCAAGCACTGACCCTTGGGGCACACCACTAGCTACAGGCCTCCAACCAGACTCTGCGCCGCTTATCACAACCCTCTGGGCTCTGCCATTCAGCCACTTCTCTACCACCTCACTGTCCACTCCTCCAACCCACACTGCCGAAGCTTGCTAACGAGGATGGTATGAGAGACGGTGTCAAAAGCCTTGCTGTTGCTTTAATAAAATTTCTGTCTGATTCACCTTTGCAAAACTGTCTCAGTGACAGTCCTGGAGGGGGCTCTGACAGGCAAACGGTGACTGTGACATATGGCTACACACCTTTAGGCATAAACCGTTGACCAAGTCTAGGACTCAGACCGGACCTAGCTGCACCTAGGTTCCTCTCTGAGAAGGAGTTCAGAAAGCAAGGGGCTCCTTTCCTGGCTCAGCGGGAGGGCCTCCCTCAGCCACACATCAGACTCACCCCCTCGTACGCCACAGGTGGACAGCACCAATGCAGTGCTCCCAGCAGCTCCTCTCTGGCCAGAGCAGCTCCCCATGCTCAGAACAGGACTCGCTGCTGCGCACGGGGCCGTGGGTCTCTTGGGTGCTGCAGCCACTGGCACTGCCTGCTGGCAACTCCCAGACTGAGGGCCGAGCTTTGGTGCCTGCAGCACAGCTCATGGTATCTCCTGCTGGGCTTTGTGGCACAGTCACGATCCTCTGAGCCAGGTAGTTCAGTCACTTCTCCATCCACATCACTCTCCACTTCTCTAACCTCTACTTCATCAGTGTGTCTCGGGGGATGCTAGAGGAGACAGGCTGAAAGCTCCCCACATCCTCCTTCTTGCCCTTCTTTAAGATAGTGTTGGTATTTGCTTCTGTCCAGTCAGCAGGAACCTCTCTCAGTAACCACCACCTTAGAAAGAAAGTCAAGATTGGCCTTGCAGTGACATTGGCCAGCTCCCGCCGCACTCCTGGGTGCATCCCCTCAGTTCCCGTAGGCTCAGGTATGGCCGCTTTGTTGAAATGTTCCCTAACCTGAGACTCCTGCACCAAGGTGAAGTCTTCCTTGCTCCCAATTTCCCTGAGATACCTGAAATTTGGTAGTAGCAGTACAGCCTGTGGTGAGGAAGACCTTGGCTCTCATGGGCTTTTCCATATCCTGGACCAGATACCATGTACATTTTGATTAGTCTTCCTTTTGCTCTTTATGTAGTCAAAGAAATGGGTTTTGTTGTCCTTCAGGTCGCTCAGCAGATTCAGCTCGAGTTGAGCTTTGGCTTTCCAAATGCCATCTGCACACACTTGGGAAGTTCTCACTGATGTCCTCCAGAAGCCTTCTGGATGGGTTGTACCCTGCTATATTGCCCTCAGGCAGCTACCAAGGTGGTTCAATTCCAAGACCAGGAGGAACAAGGTATGAGAACATGAGTCTTCTTCCAGGTGCATGCAGTAGGCCTCATCTTCTTCCTGATCAAGCAGTCAATAAAAGACCTGCAATAAAAGGTCACCCATGTTTACCTGCTTTCCTAATCCTGACCAACAGGCTGTCTGCAAGCTCACCATTAAACAGGGCTTCAGGCTTTAGCATTTCGTTTAACTAGTACCTCCTCTTTTCATTTGTTGTCTCTCATATCCTTTAATTCCTATAGCTGTGATATTCAAAGAGGTACCACAAGTCAGGTGAGCCATCTGCAGACACACATTAACCACTGACACAATGGAGTTTCACTTCAAAGAGACCTTGAGAAGCTCTGGGATTTGACCAAGAGAAACATGAAGTGGTTTTCGAAAGACAAGGCATACAAAGACACAGGCACAGCATCAAGTCTCCTCTTGCTTCTCATGCAGCTCCACCAGCAAGTAGGCTGGGAGTGTATAAGAATGTGCGAAGGAACATGGCAGGGACAGCTGATGCCAACTGACAAAAGAGATCTTCCATTCCATAGGACATCATGAGTGAGAAGGGTTACACCACAACACGCGTCCATCAAGGCAGGCTCGGCCATGACTGGTGGAGGAGCGGCCACAAGGAGGGATGGGAGAGCAGCATGTGCTGCTAAAAAGGAAAGCATATGGCTTTGGGCATTAGGAGGGATGCCAGAGCAGCCAGTGGTGCTAAACAGGAAGATGGCCAGGAGCACATTAGGCTGCCCTGGGAGGAGCGTGGCCACCCAGGCAAGGGCACTTCTTCTCCAGCTTGACTCAGCACTGGTGTGTGGCCACCTCTGCAGTGGTGGGTCCCAGGGTGGGGGGTCCCCGTTCTGGAGGGATGGGGAGGAACTGTCACGTGGGCAGAGACAGTCTGCCAAGATAGGGTTAGGGGTCATGGGTGGAGAGTCTGAGAGAGCTGGGCTGCTTCATCCTGGTGAAGTGGAGGGTGAGGGAAGCATAGGGGGACCTCGGGACAGCTGGAAAATTCCTTTCTGAGGTGATGGCACCATTATTTTGGTCATGGGAAAGGGCATGAGAAAGGAAAAGCACGAGAAACTGCACTTTGGAGGTGCCGAGTGGAGGTGAGGCTGAAGAACTGTCCTTCTAAGGGCAGTGCTGTGGTGCAAAAAGTGACTTGCAGGGAGTCTGGAGGAGACCATGGCTTTGTGTTTGAGGGAACATGTGGCGAGGAGGGAGAGACAGCAGTCCAGGTAGGGCCATAGCATGGGGTGAGAAGAAGGTGGGGAAGCGCGTTGGGTGCCTGCAGCCTGCAGGGAAACAGGCAGAGGCGTGGGGCAGTGTAGGATGGCCTGTGGTGCCGATGGCCAAGGGTGCTGGCAAGGCTGAAAGGCCTCCTTGCCTCCTTGCACCCATGGTGGGGGAGGCCATGAGGTGTCATCCCGTTGTCCTTCCCTTGGCATCCCACTCCCCACATGCCAAGGCAGAGCCCTGAGACACAGGTGAGGGTCAGGATGTCCCTTGCCAGGGGCTGGGGGTCAGCGCTTGGCATTTCTGCTTCATCAGACAAAGCCAGGGTGTCCTCAGCATCAGAACTGCCTGCACTTTGCCTTGCTTTGTCATCATGGCCTCCAATGATCTGCTCTAATGAGTCCCTGGGGAGGCTTTGTCAGTAATGGCCCCCAGTGGGGCCCATTCATGCTTCAAGGTACTTTGGGCTTTACTGCTGACTTGGCCTTCTCCAGAGGTTTCTTCAGTCTCCTCTTCTTGGTATCTGAGGTGCATGGACTCAGCAGCAAATACGCCATGGGGCTCATTAAAGTACAGAAAAGTCTAACGAGCCATGTCTCTTCCCGTAATTTTCTTCAAGTCCTCAAGCCTTGTCCAACTAATTGGAGAGGTTGTAGCTGACTACTTTATGATGAAGATTTCAAAGAAGATTTCTTGAAGGAGAATTTTTTTTTGTTTCAAGGCTATTTTCTATCATGTTTCAATTGATAGATGAAGTGATAGCAGCGTTCTTCAATGGATGTTGGTCCAAGCTGTCTTCTAAAGACATCTGGAGAGGCAGGAGAAGCAGTCCCTTGAGATCCAGCACTGTCTGGACAACCTCGCTCCTCCCCAAGGCCACCAGTTCCCTCATCAGCCACCTGGGCCTTGCATCACCTTTCCTCACATCAGACTTCTCCACTGAGCTCTGCAGCTGGATGGTACAGCTCCTTCACACCAGCTCCCACCTGCTTTCCTTGGAGACCTGGGCTGCACGCAGGCACACAAAGGTTTCTCTTCACTGACAACAAACAACAGTTAAACATGAGGCAATTTAATGAACATGAAATCTCTCTCCTCGGCTGGATGCTGAGTCCAAGCAGCATCTAACGTGGTCCACCTTTCACAAGGCATTTCCGTACAAGAACGGTTTTAAACAGTTTTTTCTGTTGGCTAAAGAGTTCATGAGAGTTCTGAAAGATGGGGCAAGTTTCTAACTCCCTGAAGCTCCAAGCAGAAACCAGAGAGTTGAGAGGCATCTGAATGGCCAAAGAGGAAGCGGAGGAGGAAACCTGGGAGCAATGGGAAGGGCGTACGTCCAGATAGTCTGCTGCAATAATGTCCTTAGGCATGGCCATTGAACCAGGAGAGGTGGAAACACCTGAGCGATGAGGGAGATGAAATAACAGACAGAGTAGTGGTAAGGCAAGGACAGGGGAAGGCAAATACTTCTGCTGCTGCCGTTAGTCCACTTCCTGGAAATTCCCAGTCTGTCATGGTGGGAAAACATTGCCAGTTCGTACAAACACTCCCAGGATTCTCCTGATGAACATTTCCTTGTAGATGATTTCATAGTAAATAACATAAAAATAAAATCTGCCCCTTCCCATGCAGACCCCAGTTGTCTGAGCATGAAGAGGCAGTGCCACTTTGAGGGGCCCCCGTGTACCTGAGGTGCTGGCCTGGGATTGGCATCTGTCACAGAGGACCTGTGGGAGACCAGAGCCCCTTGCAAGCTGCAGGTGGAGGCTGGGCAGGGCTTCCCAGGGCATCTACACTGGCACCAGGTCTCTGTGTCCCTCGAGCTGAAGGCATTTACATCCTACATCCATTCTCAGTTCTCGGAAAATTAATCCCCCTCCAAAGACAGGAAAAAAAAAAAAAAAAAAGCTGATGACTCTGTTGACCCCTCTCTTTGCTTTGGCTCTTTCTCTTCAGATCTCCTTCCTTTCATTTCCATGCCATTCACTGACATCTGACAGTCCTACGGGCATTAAAACAAGATCATCTGGGGTCTTGCACAGAGCCCCGTGCCCCCAAAACCGTCCCTGCCCAGGACTCCCCAGTCTTTGCCCAGAGCGAGTCCCACTCAGGTGTCGACCTCTCTTCACTGCTTGAGGGCTTGGTTTAGATGGTCACCTACAGCATAGGAGGATTCATGCCCCATAAACATCTGCAGAACTCCAGTTGGAAATAGGGCCCAGCATCCCCATCGGATCCTCAGAGACCTGAGGTGGAAGGGACCTCAGGCAGCCTGCCGTCCAACCTGTCAGAAACAGAGTCAGACCAAGTGGTTCAAGGCTGATTCAGTGTGAGTTGGAAAACCCCCAAGGACAGAGACTGCACAACCTCTCTGGGCGACCTGTTCCAGCACTTGGCTCAGCTCATGGGGAAAAGTTATTCCTTATGTGCTGGCTGAACCTCTCCTCTTTCACCTTCCTCCCCTTGTCCTTTGTCCTCCCACCATGCACCATGGTGAAGAGACTGGCTCTGGATTCTCCATGTCCTCCTTGTCAGTACTGACAGGCTGGCATGAGTTCCCCATCAGCATTCCCTTCTGCCAACATGGCTACACTAAGGGCAAATCGTGCCTGACAAAT